>NW_022060256.1:4428570-4448570 GCF_007364275.1 Archocentrus centrarchus | reverse complement strand
GCTTATGTGATCGTTTGTTTTATGCCCCAAAAGCTCTTTATTTAAATCTAATTAAGTGGTAACTAGTTAATATTATATATAAAAATTTCACAGTCTTTTACCACCTTTCAGATTACAGTATTTGTACTTGCACATGTTGCACAGCAAATAATTGATTAAATATGCAGGAGATTTATCATAATTAAAAGAATTGAGTTGCAGCCATAGATAAAGAAGGCGGGAGATAAAATTAGATGCTAAGAAGTAAAATTTGCCCATAAATGATCATTGAAACTATTGACCTGCTTGAGGAACTAAATATCGGTCCTTTGGTTTGCAGGAGGAGCTGAAGGAGTGGGTGCAGGGAAACCTGACAGAGTGCGCTCGCTCCATTTTCATTTTTGATGAGATGGAGAAGATGCCTCCAGGCCTCATCGACGTCCTGGAGCCCTTCTTGGGTCCATCTCATGTTGTATTTCGCACCAACTACCGCAAGGCCATCTACATCTTTATCAGGTACTCTTCAGGCAGTGAAGCAGGTCCAGGGGAAACGTTTGGCTTTCTGAAGGACCAAGGAGAGTCTGTATGATTAAGTCTGCTGATAGGAGGAGACCTTATACTCCTTAGTCAAAATAAATCTTAAAGGCACTTCTTCAAAGGTTACTGCTCAGGCTGAGTTTATGGTTTCTCTCCTGGTGATGCTTCAAGAAGAACAAATCATTATTATTATTTTGTGTTTCTTGTGTGCAGCACTGCAGGAGAGGAGGTGATAAACAAAGTGACTCTGGAGAACCGACAGGCTGGACGGGAAAGAGAGGAGATCAAGTTGGACGACCTACAGGAAGCCATCTCACAGGCAGTTTACAACAATAGCACAAGTAGGAGTCCTTTAACATGTTTAAGTACTCTGCCCTCTCAGGTAGGACCGCTTCACCCCAAGCTGCTTCTTTCTGAGTCCGACTTCAGGGTGCTCCGTGTTTCTAAAAGTAACAGAGTCAAACATACAAATCACAAAAAGGAAGAACAACACAGTTTAATGCCTGAGCTCAGAAACATTTAAAGAGAGAAAAAATAGGAGGAGATCATTGGATTCAGATTCAATCAGGAAAGGCTCTCTGTTGTTGTTTGTAATAGAGAGCCTGGACGAAGAGATCCTCGGGTAAAGGTCTGTTTGTTCAGATATGTAGTACAGAGAGAAGCCACTGCAGAGCCTTAAGTCTTAAAACCAATTCTGAGTCATTAAAAGGAGGCTGAGGCAGGTGTGATGTGACAGGTGAAGAGCCTGCTGTATGTTGATGAAAGTGTGGTGAGATTAAGACTTTTAAAATGAGGTGAAAGAGGTTTTTGTGCCAGCGTCTGCAGGAAGATGCAGTGGTAGTGATACTTTGGTGCACTTCCTGAGCTGAAACTGCGTCTCTGACTTTAATGATTCATTTAATTATGCAAGTAAAATTAAAACCCATAATAGAAGCATTGTGTCTTTGCAGCGGTGCGTGATAATGAACACACAGAAATTAAGCAGCCACTTGAAGTTGTTCAAACAAGCTAATTTTCCAGTGCGTTGCTGATAAAAGCTTATTTACTGTTTCACTGCTTTAATAACTGAGGGGAGTTTCTCCCCCCTCTCTCCAGGCGGCCTCTTCCAGTCCAGCATCATTCAGCAGAAGCTCATCACCCGCTTTGTTCCCTTCCTGCCGCTGAGCCGATACCACGTCGAGCGCTGCGTGCGCTCGCAGCTCTGCCAGCGGGGCAGTTGCAGCCGCAGCGACGTGGTGGAGGCAGTAGGGGGCGACATGACCTACACTCAAGTTCAGGGACAGTACTTCTCCGCCACTGGCTGTAAGGCTGTCCCTGCCAAAATCAACTTTTTCCTGTGAGCTGAGGGGGGGGACGGGGTTTTGCTTTTTTTAGGACTGAAAGGGAAACTCTGAGAAAGGTGAGTCAGTGAAAAAGATGCTCACATGAAGGTCAGAGCAGCGCGTGTGGAGTCAAGGATGCCCCCTGAGTAAGGAGTTGAACTCCCACCTGTCTGGATTTTAAAGCAGTGTTTCCCTGAAGGTGTTGTTGGTGTTTTCTGAGCGGTAATCAGGAGTCATGCCATCCTCTACCTCAAACACCCACCTCTGCCTTTTAATTTATGAACTTTTGGTTGGTATTTTTATTTATCCAGTCTTAACTTAACACGTCACCTTCACGCTGATGAAGAGCTGTCGCAGCCGTCCACAGCAGGCCGAGCAGCTCCAGGTCGTTTGGTGGAAATGAGCAAAGACTGTCTTTTTTGTTTGGTCTTCATTTCAATTTTGGAATGTTTTTTATCCAAAAGATTCACAGGAAATTGTTTTAAGCTTTTGATATTTTGGGAAACATTTCTTAGTAAAAACTGTGGCTAAATGAGCGAGTTTGAGGATCATTGTTAAAGTGTTTGAGCCGGACGAAGCGACACACAGACTGTCGGCTTATTAGAAAGTCTAAAATATTTTAGGACTGAAAGATGTCACAAGCCGGATCATTTTAGGAAAGACGAGTTTTACTTGAACAGGTTTTTTTCTGTGCTGCCGTCCTGTGAAGCCGTATTACGGCGGCATGTGACCACTTCTGCCACCAGGTGGCAGTAAAGACTTTGTTTTGACAAATGTAACGAACGCTGATCAACATCTCAGTGGGTTTGAACCCACTTTGCTTTAACCTGTACTGTAAAGGCAGCAGCCTCACAGGCTTTAAAAACACTGACAGTGCACTTTATGGAGGTTTAAAAAGGACCCCATCTTCCACTTTTGTAAATTATGAAATATTGCTACAAGCTTGGATTGTTTACAACTAATTAATGATTGAAAAATATGAATTTTTTGTTGTAATAATGACACATTAAATGCAGTGAAGAACAGGGGTAATTCTTATCGTATCAGGAGGAACAGTGACCCAGACAGACGGCCGCAGCGATCAGCGTTCATCAGCTTTGATCAAACTGCAGGGTTTTTTATTGATTTTTACTTTTTCCACTCAGCTTTTATTGTGCTGCTGCTGTGGAGAACGCAGCTTTGCATTCACATTTTTGTAATATGTGAAGCCAGGCTGTCAGTCAGCAGCAGTCAGACGCCTTACACCACCATGGTTAACACAATCACCACAACACAATACTGTGTTTGCCTTTGTTGACTCCTCTGCCTGTGTTACACAGGTTTCAGGTCCAGCTTCTGACTGAGGGATTGTGCACCTCTGACTGCTGCAGTGTAAGGCAGAAATAACCTGTAATGGCACAAGAACGCTGCTCTGTGCCTGGATGTGACACAAGTGTTGTTGATTGGTGTGTTTTACACTCAGTGTTCATTTCAAAGGAAGACAGCAGCTGTCTAATTACTGTTGAACCCTTTGGGTGTTACGTGTTTAATGACGCCATTGTTTTTGGTAATAAAACAACTCAAATCAAAGCTCAGTTACATGAATTCATTATTTTGTCTCAAATTTATTGTCATTTATTGGCTTCATTGGAAACCCGAGTACTCAGAGCAGCTGAATAGAGTAGGTTCCTGTGGCAGTTTCTTCCTCTTTGAGTTAATTAAACTGGCAATTTTGTCTTTTTTTTCTAAAAGATGATCTTGAACCATTTTGTCGATTAAATAAGCTCCGCTTAAAAAAATTAAATTTCACTGTTTGTGTTTCTTTTTTCCAGCTTGTCTGATGAAATCATGTTAGTGGGTGTGGTGAGGACTGAGGAACCCTTTGCAGCAGCAAAGCTTGGATGTTATAGATGTTGGTTGGAATATTATGGTCATTATAAATTATGTTTCTGGTTCAGTTTCTCAGGTTGGCTTTAATTTTAACCCCACGAGTGTGATCACAGCGTTGGCACAGACAGGAGAGTGTAGAGCGATGCTCTGCTCAGTATTAAAGAGCTGCCAAATGGACTTGAAGCTCTTTACAGTAAAGTTTTACCAAAACAACAGAAATGCAGATCCTGTGTATGTTTCCTATGTTATCCTGACTTAATGCTATAGAAAAGGCGAGTGAAGAATAAGTCAAATCAACTGTACAAGCACTTTGATTTAACTTTATTCAGCAGGTACAAGTTAATGACAGTAAAGTGGAAACAGTTTCTTCGGGTTTCAGCTTCACGGCGTGACGTCCAGCGGTGAAGTTGGTTGTTGTGTATGTGTTAAACCCGGTGCTGTTACCACTGAAGTTAAACCGGTTCAGTCTGTAACTGTTCCTCAGTCAGCTGAAAATGCTTAGACCCACAGCCCAGCAGACTGAACACACTTTCAACATTTTCTGCTGCTTTTATTGGGAAAAAATGAGCTCCTGATGTCCTGATTCATTAATATCCTTTTGTGAATCAGTGTTTCACTGACTTTGAAGGGGAAGAATAAACACGACAAAACTCAGTGTGTCTGTTAGTGACGATTTTCTTATAGATGACATGTCAGGGGAACAAATGGTCATATACACTTCATTAAAAAAGGCTGAAATAATAATTTGTACCCTGAATTAAGACAAGTCTGTGTTCTACACATAAAACTGATTTATTTAGTAAGTATAACTAAATAAATAGGTAATGGACATATAATACTACAATATTATTTTAAAATAAAAGGTTAATTTGTTGTACAGGCCCATGCGACTGTTGTTTAGCTTGTTTGTGCAAACTGATTCACTTCATCAAAAAGTTAAAAAATGTTTACACGTCATTTTAGCCCAGTGCTAGGTGATATGTAATGATACAGGTAAGACCTTTCAAGGGCCTAAGATACACCTGTGTGTCAGGTTCGGTTGCTCAGCTCCTGACAGTCTTGGACAGAGGTGTCAAACATAAGGCCCAGGGACCAACATTGGTCCATCAATAACTCCATTCTGGCCCACTGGACAACTTTGAAAAATGAAGGAGGCATAAATTTTAGACTTTTAACTATTTTCATGAGTTTTACATATTTTCCTGCTGATGAAGACCTCCTTCATACTATACCAAAGTAAATATGTAAAAGATAAACAACAGAAAAGTTCCTGTTTTTTCATTATGAACTACTGAAACTTAGGTTTTTTTAAACAGGATTCACAAACAAACAAATGGAAAAAATTATAATTACAGGACAGTCTGAGCAATGAGCTGCTGAAACCTTTTTTCTGTAATTTTACACTTTTTTTTGTTTTTACAGTTTAAGCCCAAAAAGTGGACTGACAGATTTCTTTCATTTCATTTCTTCATCGTGCAGAAAAACTGAGATGCACTGTTGAAATTGCACTTCTTTTTTTTAAAATTAACATATCTCAGGGATTAAATGTGTAAACTTCTTTACAGTGGCAGAATGGGGCGTGTCACTGATTCAATCAACCTGAAATTAATGGTCACATCAGATTTAATGATGTTCAGCATTTCTCTTTTTTCTTTAATGTTGTGAAGCCATTTGAAAGGGTTCCTCTCTCAGTGATATCCAGCATTATGAGACTGAAAAAGGGTACAGCACTCATACATGATATTTATCCACCTGTCCTTGATTGAGAATGAGTGTGTCAGCTCCGTGTACAGGATGCAGCACTGATGGGATCTCTGAGAAAGACGTAGCTCTGATATCTCCTTGAGCAGGAAATTAATAGTTTCTCCATCGGAAATGAACAGATGTCAGAGGTCTGCAGGAGTCTGTTTGCTCACTCTTTAGTCCAGCAGACATGAAACTACATTCTTGGCTGATGGACATTTCTCTTAGCATACTGGACAGTAGAGCCAACTCTCATTCACATATCACCTCTCATTTGCCAGGGGGAAGGGGGGGGGGGGGGGGGTGGTGGTGATTAGTGCCAACATCTCACACCAAGAAGGTCTTGAATTCAAATTCAGGCCTTTCTATGTGGAGCTTCATGCTGTTAAATTGCCACAGTTGCTCAAGAACACATGAAGTATGTAAACATGAAGCTACACTCCCAAAGCAAAGAAAAGTAAAAAGCTCATTTGGTTATTTGGTGGGTGTATGTACGAGCTCTATACAAGCTTATGAACCCAATTCTCCTTTTGTTCAATACCAACATTTTTCTAATGAGTTTATGGTCTCAATTCCTAGTTTTAAGCATGGACGGTAAAAAACTGGATGTTGCTTCCAGGTCTAAAAAGTGATGCTGATGTGGAAGTGCCTTAAACCTGCATTCTTTAATTACCACTAGGGGGCGATACCTGTGGTCCTATAAAAGCAGCTCTTGGACTTGACATCTGCAAACACTTTTATGGACTCAGTCACTTGTTTCATGTCACATTTTCGTCACTGTAAGGCCCCGTTTACAGCGGGGGTACTGGCACATGTCCACGATGGTTGTGACTCCTATACCCACACCGCCAGCTTGTGGCCCGGCAATGAAAACTGTAGGGTTTTTAACAGCTTCTCTTTCCGTGCGAACGCGACACCGTTTCCACTGGATCGTTCTCGTGTAACGGTTTCAGAAAGGAGAATTTTCCGTGGTTTGGTCATTGGTTAACAACTGAGAGTCGTTAACTAATGAGTGTGTGGTTTCACAGGTAGATCTGACCCTTGCTGTCTGACTGCGGTGGAAAAAATGCCCGAGGACTCGAAACCGGCGTTCACTAACCAATAGGTGATGGCACAGCAGCCACATCCATGGTTTTAAGTCTTCATCGCTGCAGCATGTTCATTTTGTAAATTAGCTGCTGACAGCTCATTGTTTGATTTTGTGAATTTGCATCTTTAAATCGCATCCTTTGATGTGCAATTTGTGAATTCATTTATTAAACTGAATGTTCACAATCTGATCGAAACACAGAAACACTTTACTGTCCCATGACTGAAGGAATTTTTTAAAAATCCAGTTAATTTTATATAAATTGGAAGTTTTATATAAATCTTTAGTTTTGATTGAATTTAGAAGTAGAAAATTAAAGGTCATCCTGGCCCCAGTGTCTTTAAGACATGCCTCATAATAATGCAGTTTGGTTGTACATCCATATCAGGAGCCGAGGTTGGCATTAGACTAAATTTGGTTTCTATGTTTCTTCGTTTTTAGTAATTTTGTTACTGTTTGTAGCACTGAGATGTGTTTGAAATCTGCACCCCACGAAACTTCAAGATGGACAAAGTTGGAGTCAAATTTGTCATTTCAGTGTCAATGAAAACTCTTCAGATGCTGCCAGATTTCTGTTCTAGCTGCTGTCGGTTTATAAGCCGACTTGGCTCCTTTGGAGATGCTCGACTACCTTTCTGTCACCTGCTGGAGGCGACCGGCCCCAACTGCCAAACTTCAGTTTCCTGCTCTGGTTGACGACATGTTGAAAACATCTTCTCATCCTTTTAAAAAGGCACCAGGCTGCCTCCTATATATGCCACATCTCACCATGACCCTGCTGTGATGACTTCATCAACCCCCACCCTCTGCTCTCCGCCCTCCACCCCACCACACAGGCTGTGTGAGGAAGAGGAGGGGTTCAAAGGTCAGCTTAGAGGCCTCTTCACCCCAGCTGCTGTTGCTGTGTGTCGCCATCTATGCAATTCTGGACAATGGGAGACAAAAATGCCAGAATGACCGTAACACACACACATATACACACACACACACACACACACACCTCGTGACCTTTGAGCCCTTTTTCACACGCTCTCAGAAGAACAGCTGGACGAGCCTGTGTTTTCTCCTCGGTAAGCGTAGCGTAGTTATATAAACTCCTCCTTCTTCAGTTTAACTTGGCGTGCCACCCCACCTCCATCCTCTCCACATTTTCTTCCTTCTCTCCTTCCTCTCTCGTTTCCTCTTCCTCCCCTCGGCTTCTTCATCACAAACCTGGTGTAAAAAGCAACTTTCACCTCACACTTTACCTCCTCACCCCTCCCTTCTTCCTTCCTTCCATCAGAGCCGGGTGGTGACGGCGGTGGGGGCAACAATGGGACGCTGCTTCCTCCTCCCCCCTCCCCATCCACCTCCACATCTGTGAGTGCCCCTCTGTCTTCTCATTCTTCTCCCTAACCGCTCCATTATTGAGCCTCTTTCACTTGTAAATGTGGCCAGCGATACTTCTGATGGGTCTTTTATGCACGCGGCCGGGGTCAGGAGAAAGGTAGGGGCCACAGTGGAGGGAGGGGGTGGGTCATGGTTGAGGGTGGCGAGATGGTGGAGGGGGAGCGGATTCAGGAGTCTTGTGCTGTTTTTTTTTTCCTCCCTTTACAGGCCAGAGTGTGAGGGGACAATTGTGACAAAGAGTTAAATCCTTTTTTGTGTGTGCAGTCATTTGGGACGGTTGGGACGGGCTTGCATTCCTGCAGCCGGCTGTCCCCCCCCCAGTAGGATGGAGAGCAGTGGGACAGGATGAAGGAATGAGGTGTAGGCATGACCAGAGTGAGAGCTCACTCAAAACTTGTACATGATATTTCAATAAATTTGTGTGCAAAAAATAGCATACATCATACATCAGAGGCTCCAGCACACTGATGCATTATCTTTAATGATAGTGATAGGAATAACAATCATTTATGTGATATACTGCCTGAAGTTTGACCTCCACCCAACATATCTGAGCTTGCAGTACAATACTGTAACTTATTTAGCCTTTAATGGTTTATATATTCAGGTAGCAGCAGCACTTGGTTAAGATACACAATGTTTGACATGTAACCAAAACCAGTGGTTTTGGTTACTATTAAACTTTACAGTTTAATAGTAAAGATTCATTGGACCATGAATCAATGTTTACATCATCAGGCTAAATGTTTTGGTTTGATTGATACATGCAGTGACATTTCTGCCATCACTGGCAAATGTTACCATACCAACATGCTAAACTAAAATTGTTACTGTATTTCGGAGCACATTCGCATCCTGGTATGAAAAATACGTCAGTAATATAGAACTAAGTTTACCAGCTTACAGTTTGTGCTGGTTGAGGTCTAATTGCTGGGATTGCAGCTCATTCTTATTCTCAGTGTATCAGTTAAAGCCATTTTATTTAACCGACATGGCTCATCTACAGAGAAGGGGTTTTTGTTGTAGCTGACACACACATTAGGTAACTAGTGAGAAAAGTCTGTTACTGGATGGTAAATGGACTAGTTCTTATATAATGCTTTTCTACTCTATCTGAGCACTCAAAGCACTGGAAATCTAAAAGGTAGTATTTGATCTACAAACAGTGTTGCCAACTTGCCACTGAAAAGTCGTTAGATTTAGCGACTTTTCAGACCGCCCTAGTGAGTATTTTTTCAAAAAGCGACTAGCGACAAATTTAGCAACTTTTTCCAGTGACGTCGGCGACTTTTGGAGAGTTTTGGAGATAGACCAGAAACCTGAAATCCTCTGCTGTCACTGTGTTTTGTGACACGCCTTCGTACTGTATCCCTTCGTATGCTTTGGCATCTCCCAGATCCCAAGAGTACCTGGCTGCAGGTAAGAGGACGCCGTCAAAGCTCAACTCCATACCAGAACTGTGTAGCGGAAGCTGGTCTGTACCGGAAATCTCATGACCTTCATAATGGAAGCGGGTCTTCTTCGAGTGCTTATGCAGCCCACGGATTTACTGAGCCCCCTCCCCCCGGGCCTCGCTTCAACACCGAAGGTATAAAGATAAAGGAGGAGGGTTGAATATATAGCTAGAGCTAGCAATCTCACCCCACATAAATGTTTTCATTAAATTTGATATTCTAACATTAAATAATGCAGGACCAAATTGATTTATGTAATGTGGGTCTTGGCAAAGGAAGGAAGTCATAAAGTTATTTCATGAAGTTAATTTGTAGTTCTAAACATATTTAGGGTGTTTCTCTTCACTTTTTGTCTGTCCAAAGATGTTTTTCCTCTCTCCTACAGGCTCGATAACTACATGCAAATTACCAATTATGCAAATTGGGTGATGATGTCATATAGTGACTTCTAGCGACTTTTAGGCCAGCCAATAGCTACTTTCCTTGCTGGGGAGGAAAGTGGCTCCAAACCACAATCTTTTCCTAAACCGAACCAAGTACTTTTTGTCAGGATCAGTTCAGAAGTTGACCCAAATGGAGACCCAAAATGAAAAGCCTGGGTTCAGAGGGGATTTCCAGTTACAGGTAGGCCCTGCAGAGACCCAATGCCGAAATCTAAATCAGGCCTAACTGGGGATTAGAAACAAGCTTAGTACAAGACACAGGTGAACGCAATCAAGTCAGACAGGAAGTGAACCCTCAAGCAACATTCCAGAGAAAAAACTACCAAAGTAAGGCCCCGTTTACACGATAACGTTCTCAGATGAAAACGGCTCAGTTTTGTTGCGTTTCAGCCTCCCGTTTGTATCGTTTTCCCACCGTTCTCGAACGGTGGGAAAACGATACTTTTTGAAAATGGGCTCCAGAGTGGAGCGTTTTCGAACCGCTCCAGTCTCCGTTTTCATGTCGTTTTCACAAAAATGCTACTTTCTGAAAACAGGGAAACTGGCACATCCGCACTATGGTTGTGACTCCTATATCCACACCGCCAACTTGTGGCCTGGAAATGGGGAACTACAGCATTTTCAACATCTTGCGTTTCCGTGTAAACGTAACATTTCCACCTGAACGCACGACTTTTTGAAAACGAAAACAGCAAAACAAAACTGTTTCCACTGAAAACGTGCTCGTGTAAACGGGGCCTAAAAGAGGAAACAAACCCAAAGACTTGGTCCTAAACACAGACACAAGTACAATGGAGTTTTAGGGCCACATTGAGAAAAAAAAAGTGCATTTTGAGAATAAAATCAATATTTCAAGGAAAGTCAAAATACTATTTTGAGAAACAAGTCAAAATGTGGAGATTAAAGTTGTCGTTTTAAGTGAAACAACTGCCACGTCTGCTGTACTCTCTCCAAAATGTGTTATGAGTTAGTGAAACTACTTTAGAATCGGTTTTAGTAACAAGGAAATTATTTCTCTGTTAGTACATAAACACGATGTAGTATTAAGTATGAGGACGTTAAAGAGATGGTGCAGAAAGCTGCATCTGCTCAGAAGGAAAAAACACAATCTGGCAGCGGACAGATGCAAGGATATCGATGATTGCACCTTCATGCAGTACAGAAAGGATACGTAAAATCACAAGACACAATAAGACAGCTGATCAAGTTGTTTCATCTACCAGAGGCATTTTGTAGAGGGTACAGCAGCCGTGACAGTTGCTTGACTTGAAATGACGACTTTAATCTCAAAATAGTATTTTGACTTTTTTCTGGAATTTTTGACTTTATTCTCAAAATGCACAATTTTTTTTTCTCTCACAGTGGCCGTATTACTCCTTTGTACATAAGAAACATGAACAAACAAGGACAGAAACAAGGACAGGAAGGCAAAAACCAAGAAAACACTGAAGGACAAAGGCAGAAACACAAAGACAGCGAGAGATGAACAGAAAGGGAAACACTGAGGGAACTAAACACATGAGAAATAATCACATCAGAGCAGAACTTGAAGCTAACAGCAAACCATCTTAAAGCATAAAATGTACCCAGAACTAAAAGAAATACGATAAAACTAAAGTTCAGCATCCTAGAACAATGAAGTCAAAACAAGAATATGGAGCTAAACCTAACCTGAAATCAAAAGTTCAAACATTAAGCAGAAACCCAAACTTGAACATACTAAGAATTCAGAGAATGCAAAAACAACAATAAGGTCATGACGTCATTTTTAGTGCCTAAATCTAATGAGCAGGTTAAAGTGAAAAATGAAATAAATCAGCAAGTGTGGAAAAAACTAAACAAAATACACCATACAGTAGTACACCAACCACTAACCAGCAGCTGCCATCAGGCCCGTCCACACATACACTGGTATTTTGGAAAAAACTGCTTTTTCCATGCATTTTGGCCTTTCATCCACACATAAATGAGGTCAGGTCACTGAAAACAGAGTTTTAAAAAAATCCCTGAGTTTCTGTGTTTATATGTGGACAAAAAAAATGCAGATTTTGTCAGAGCCTTTATCTCCTCTTCTGATGTCAAACTGAGGAGACTCTGCAATGGCAGACAGACTGTTGCTGTTAATGCTGCTGTCTGGATTTGTACCTGTTTACACGCAGCTACTGTTCTGCACTTAGAAAGACGGGGGCATCAGAGAGAGGAAGAGGAGCACGAATGTCGACGGATCTCCCCTGGTGGGTCTCCCAGTCCCAAGGTTCACCAGCGCAACACTGAGGAATAGTTCAACTTCCTGTTTCTCCAAATGTAAGACTCACTTCTTCTTTTCCCCTGTAGGCTTCTGATTGGCCAACATTTCTATATGCTTAGGGTTGCATCATCACTTGTTGCTTTGGCATGCTTATCCCAATCTCATTGTACATCCTGTATAATGACAATAAAGGCATTCTATTCTATTCTATTCTATTCTATTAACATAGTTTTTCAGCATTTTCATGATTTTTGTAAAAATGAAACTGTAAAATCCCCATTTTAAAAAATACCACGTATGTGTGGCTGTGGCCCAAAACTGGACCGTTATCTCTCAGTGACCTGTTTGGTTGCAGCCACTGCATCAGGGCACCCGGAGGACACCTTGTGCATGAAGAGCAGACACGATCGGGTTGGCCGTTAACACTGAAGTGGTGTGTTACAGATGCTTTTAGCCAAGCCTTCCTGTTCCATGTGTCGTCACTGTTTAAGGCTGCAGGTAAGCTTCAAAAAAAGTGAAATTGACCTCAGGTCACGCAACCTGCTCAGAACTGATTGGCCAATACAAGTGGACTAAAGTGATGCCAGAAAGTTTCCAGTACCAAAAATACTGTCTGTAAACAGTTGTGCATGTTCCTGTTTACAAGGGTTAGCCCGGTGTTTTGAACGTTGCTTTAAAGAGTGTGTTTCCATGTTGTAACTTTGAGTTTGTGACATTCTTGTTTGGATTGCCACTGAATGGCCTCCATCGTGTCGTTCCCTGATCGGTGCTCTGTGGGATTATCTGTTATTTTAGCTTCTGTCCTGACCTCTGCCTCACACACACACATACACACACAGTAGAGGGTGGTCTCAGTGGCAGTCGAGTCTCCAGGACAACAGGTGAACAAAGGGGACGCAGTGGGGGGAATGTGAGGCGGGGACGGTGCTGAGTGGGGTGGGGGTGAAGGTTGATTCCTGGAGAGGCCTGATGGGAGATGAGATGGTAGTTGGGGGGTGCGATCAGGTTGACCTTGGCCTCTGTGCGGTGGTCAGATGGGGTGCGAAGGCCACCGGCTTTGAGGGAGGAGGCAGAGGATGAAGAGCGGGGAAGGATAAAGGGTGTGACGCCTCTTGCTCTCTTCGAACCTGCAGTGATTAATGACAAAACACACACAAACGCACACACAGAGCACCCTGGCTGACCTCTGTGAGCCTGCTGCTCAAACAGCCGGCCCCGGGTCTTTGGCGTGGTCACTTTCCCAACACGTCTGATTGATGAGCGATTTCTTTCCCACCACATATTATGGTAATAACGCTGAAAGAGATGAGGAGCTGCGACTCTGCAGCTGCTCCGCACAGCTCGCTGATCCCACCGAACAAGCAGCAATACAATCGCAGTGTTTACTTTTAGAAATAGATGTCATTTAAGGCAGACTTTTTCTAACAGCATGCTCTGCATGCAGGAATGCGTGCATATGGATTTGTGGATATGTGATAGAGAAAAAAATCTCTGCACATTTAAAGATATACACAAAACTCTCCTGAACATTTGTCATTTTTAAACCTCTAAAGTTCATATTGTATTGAGTCTGAACACCGTTAACCAATCAGTCTCACTTTTCCAGAATTTCTTTAATTACAAAATATTTTAGTATTTTGTAATCATTGTTTTTAAACCAAATCTCACAATAATTACAGTTTAATGCTGTTTCCATACCACCACTTTTTGTTTTCACATTTTTCCCTCAAACCACTTAAATTTAGAGAATAGTTCAAGATGTGTCAGGATAAATCTTGAAGTTTGTGGATATCCTATCTGGGCATTGAATAAGTCCCAGCAGTCACAGAAATATTAGCTCTTTGTTTTCAGTTTGAATCCTTTTTAATGGAAAGTTTTAAATGAACACTTTGTGCTGAAAACAAGACGATGACAATGAGGCGACTAAAAGGTTGGTTAGTTATTAAATTAAAAGAAGAGGGCAAACAAGCCACACGTTATGGATACGTTACTGTTCTGGACACAGATTGGTTTAATCGTGCACATGTGAAAGAAAATTATATTTCAAGCAAGCAGGGGTGGAAATTTTTTTTCTTGGATGTTGTTAAGAACGGATCACGTCCTGAAAGCATTAATATTAACTTCATGTGAACCAGAAGTCCGACTGGCCAGTTTGACAGACTTCTTACTGAGGCAGCTTGGTTTGGATCTGCTGTTTGGGCCGAAGCACAGCGGTATGCTGTGAGGCACGGCCAGGTGTGCCGTGTGATTTTGTTAAAGGCTGTGATTGATGGCAGGGAGGTTAATATAAAAAAATGGAACGTTTTGTTGTGGGTTAAGATGACAACATTTTCACTGGGAGTGAACAGGATGGATGGGATCCATCAGAGGGGCAGCTCAGGCAGAGCGGTTTGGAGACAAAGGTGGAGAGGCGAGGCTGACATGTATAGATGCAGGACAGTGGATATACTGGACAAAGGATGCTGAGTATGGAGCTGCCGGGCTGGAGGAAAAGAGGAAGACCACAGAGAGGATTCATGGATGTAGTGAAGGAGGACATGCAGACGGTTGGTGTGACAGAGGAGGATGCTGGGATGGAGTAAGATGGAAGCAGATGATCCACTGTGGTGACCCCCTAAAGGGAGCACCTGGAAGAAGACAAAGACGAACACCTTACCGTGGGCTGACTCACCACCTCAAGCTGCCTATCTCGTGGCTTCAGCTGCACTGAGGATGAAAACAGCCCCGCTGAGAACGAAGTTATCTAATGCTAACGTTTATGGTGAGCCAGTTAAAGAGGAAACAGGCATCCGTCCACCCTCTGAGGACTCCCCAACACTAAACCTAACTAACTAATCAGCATGCAATTTTTGCATTTATTGAATTGTTCTCACGAGTATCAGGGAGCAAAGAAAGTAATCGTTTTATCAGATGCACATCAAAAACATCAGTTTTGCCTTTGTCTCAAACGTACTGTCAGGTTCTCACGTTCACTAACGTTCACGTTCATGATCATCTGACATAAATGCTGCTTGTACATAATCACAGTCAAAAACACGTTTAAAACGCCTTCTGGGAGTTTTACCACCATCCTCACGCTTAATGAATTCTCCCATAGATTTTTATTTTCACTGCTAACCATACACAAGCTGGTCAGTGATGGTCCAGAGGACTTAAATAAGGGAATGAAAGAGCTACAACCTTTTTTTAAAAAATATTAGTGCTTTGAAGGCTCAACAAAAAGTGCTCAACAAAAAAGTCAACATGAATGGGTGGAATTCCTTTACTGATTTATTAGAAAGCATCGTGACCTCAGGTCAGCGTGGCCTTTTTAAAGCTGTTTTTTTTTAAATGTTGCACTTCAATCAAAAATCTGTGTGGCTGCATTTATTACAACCACACAGGAGCCATCGGAGCGTTGCTTCAGTGCTGAGCTGTGTTGGTGCGTTGGTCGCTGGAAGCCTTTTCTCTGCACCGTAAAACAAAAACTCTTATCGATATTGATCTTCATTAAAACGCCTCGACTCCGTGTTACAGGAACAGTCGACCCCCAACACGTGAATTTCCTGCTAAATAAAAACCAACATGTCCTCCTCTGGCCAAGCAGTAAATGTTGCTTAAAATAAACAAAGCAGATGATTGGCTGTGAGGAGGCGGTGATGTCAGAGCGCCCCTGCTGAACTGCAGCTGTGCGTCTGCAGCTGGGACTGAACAGTGGTGCAGTGTGGGGTTAGTGAAGGTGGTGGCGGCGGTGGTGGGGGTGGTATGGCGGTGATGGCAGCCCGGTCACAGACGGGTGAAGACGTCCCGGGCGTCTCCGGCTGGTGATGAGACGGGAGAACAAATGGCGTCTCAAAGAAAGGATGTAAAAGGACACGTGCAGCACGCACTTTAATGTTTCTGTGTGTGAGTCGCAAAGGTAGCCATTCATTAGATCTGCTGTTTTAAGGGCCAAAACATGGCCGCCAGTTTTATCTGCAAGGCGCCACAGAAACCAGAGAGCGGCGGAGACATTATCGCTCATGATGATGATGATGATGATGATGGTGTTTGGGTGGGTGTGCGTTGTTGGGAATGGGAAGGGGAGGGAGTGGGGATCATATCATATGGACAACTGCAGTCCCTCTGACACCTCCAACCAAAAGCATTAACCCCTTTCAGCCTCGCTAGCACTCAGCAGTGGCAACCCACTTATTGTACCTGTCCACAGCCGCCTGTGCAGACGCACAAATGAACCTACAGACGGCCTCCTCGCGTCTTACTAAAGAGACGTCACATCCTCGTGGAGTCACAGGAGGTCATTTCCCTGGCGTTCCTGCAGATGCCTATGAGATGCTGGTTCTGTTGCCTGAGTGTGTGTGTTTTTATGTGTGTGTGTGATGGGAAGAAGGGAGGGAGGGATGCTGGGAAGGAGGTCGTGATGTGACGTCACCTCTGTGATGCTCCGACACCCCCTCCTTCTCTTCCTCCTCCTCCTCCGCCCACATCCGGGCCCCTCCCTTCATCTCTATCGCCGTCCTCCCTGCTTTATACTCTGCGGCGTTGATTGTGTGTGTGTGTGTGTGTGTGTGTCCTGACGATGACACAACCTGGGTCATGTGACTGTGGAAGTGATGGCGTTCTTGGGAAAAGAAGGAGGTGGGATGTGAAGGAGGAAGTGAGTGACCCAGAGCAGAATAAGCGAGACGAGGGCTGCTCGGCGGCGACCAACATGGAGGCCGAAACCGGAAGAGACTGCATGTCAGCACCTCAAAGCCTCACATCACATTTATCTTCGGGTAACCGTGTGATGAGACAACACGGACACGAACTCGTCCTTTTGTGTTGAGACACAGGCCAAAGAGGTCTTCACAGAGGAGAAGCAGCTGAAGTGGTCACGACGGAGCTCCTTTAAACCCACATGGTCATTTTTCTTCACAGTTTGTGATTTCAAGCATTTCCACAAAAATTTCAGGTTACACCAACAGATCCTGAGTTTCAGGACCCCACAGTGAGCAGAAACACCTCAGCGATCGGTCCATACCTCATCAGCACATGCCAGCGAGGTTAAATGGCTCTAATGATCCCTCTAATCATTACACTGCTCTCCTAATTGTTTCCTCAAGATATCTTTGTCATCAATATTACTGCCGATACTGATCAATTCCTCGTTGAGCTGCACTCAGCTGCGAGTGCGCCTGAAGGAACCCTCAACGCCAGAGCGAGTCACACTTCAGCTCCATCAGCAGTTTAGCTGCAAAGCTTTTTGGGACTTTGTAGAATTTCTTCAAATTATGGGAAATAAATGAACGCTCCTCAAAGCTGAACAATTTTATAACGTTCCCACTGATTTTCACATCAGATATGTGGAAAGCTTTAATTTATAATCTTTAGCTTTTCTAAATTATTACTTGGAGTAATTTTTTTAAAAAATGCTGAAAATGAAATCAAATGTAATAAGCCAGCAGATTTAAAGCAGCGGGTCAGTATTACACATAATTATGTCTGTTTTATTTTAGGACTCTTGCTTTAAAATGTTGCTGTTTTCTTAGTAACATCTGAAAGCACTGATGAGGTCTGCGGTTAAATTCTTCACAAAAAGAGAAGTGGTTTTACAGAAAATCTGAATAACCAGCACAATTTTTCAGATATTTTTGCGCTTTTGTGGATTCACTGAATCGAGTCTTTACATCAACAAATATCAGAAACAATGAAACTGGAATTTACTTTTGACCTCATCAGAAATTGTGCCAATTTAAAATTGCTTTATTTAAAAAAGAGTTTTTGAAGCTGCTGAGAAGCTTTGATTTTTATAGAAAAACTATTATTATATCTCTAATTATTGGTAACTTTGTACCTAAAACTGACATAATGGACTCTTGATCTGCAGATGTTGTTTGGACCTGAGAGGGTCTCTCATCATAGATCAGACAAACATTGTGGGCTTTCTTTTTTTTTGGTCTCCCCAACTTGGGTGGTGGTGCATTGACCAAGCACGCACACACACACACACACACACACACACACAACTCCCTGAGTTTTTAATCCTGTGAGCTCCATCCCAGAGCAGCTCGGCTCCTCGGGCAACACGCTGAGAGCGGATTACAGCGGCAAATTAGTCTGAGGACACCCAACGCATCCGAGCCGAGCTGATGCTGTGGTGTGAAAATCAAACAGACCCCTGTCCCAAACCCAAAGGAGGCCAAAGTCAACCTGAGCGTTTGGTTTACCCTGCTGCTGACAGCGTTTCACATTCCTGTGCTGCCACAGTTTTCAGGTCTGCAGAAATTAACTGAAATTATGTTTTTTTTGTTTTTTTTTAAACTGCAGTAAGTAGTTTCAGGTAGAACAAAAAAAAAAAAATTCTCACTGTGGGAACAATTATTTCTATTTTTGAAAAACTGATGTCAGTTGTAAATTTTTTCCCATCCATTTATTCAGTTTCCTTAAATTGTCTTTCATTTGTGGACCAAAACCTAATTTTTTCCAAAGCTGACAAATTCTTCATCTGCTTTTTTTTTTTTTTTGGGTGCAAAAATCCAAACAAGAAAATAAAGTGGTGCTCCCAAACCAAACAGCCAAAGAAACAGGACATGATGGGGCCTTTTGGATGAAAAGAAAATTTCATTTAATCCATTTCTTTTCCAACTTTGAACATGCTGCACTTTAACTGATGCTCTGATCAATGAAACCTGCATTTACACCAAAACGTGATGCATGGATGGGGTGGGGGTGGAGGGCAGAAAAACATGAAGAAAAAAAATGTAACAAAAAAAACGGATTCTTCCAATGATCATTAATTCTTTATTATTCATTAACAGTAGAATGAGTACAAACGAATTCCGCTTTATTGGCTTGTAATGGCGTCCCTTATCAAAAGGATAAAGGGCTTGGAAAAGGTCACGGTTTGTTAAACAAAATTAAAATGATACATTCCTGAAGAATTATGCAAATTATAATCCCCAAAACGCCAACAAAAGGCGGTAACAAAAGCTCACCAGTGGAGCGACAATAAACCTTCCCAGCGAGGTTTTCAGCAGGAAAAGCGGGAATAAAGAGGGAAGCTGTGGAGCTGGGCCTGCCGGAGAAATATTAGTTTCACTCCAACAACTTAGAAAAAAGTCTCAGCTTGTAAAATACTTAATTATCGCTCTTTATTTTTTGCTTGGCCTCCTTCTTCTCTTCCCACTCCTGCAGGCCCGCAATGAAAGAAAATCTAGAGGGGGGGCGGGGGGTGTTAATGTTTTCTGATTCGGTAAAATGAATCAAAATGAGGGGAAATTAAAATTTCAGATGGCAGGAAAAATACAGTGGCCCTCTGAGCGAAATCCCTGAACGCACATGGAGCCCAAATGCAAAGAAACGCGTTAAACGTGATCATGCTTGTAAAAGAAAACCACATGAGGAACATGCAGAGGAGGAAACACAGACTTTATCCTGTGAAGGAGGAGCAGGAGGTGCAGGAGCGTCCAGCAACAGATGTCCAGGCACAATTCTCGGGTTGGATTTGAAATTTCACAAGAATTGCGTTTGGACAATCAGCAGCTAGAGCTCAAAGTAACACAAACAAATAAACCAGAAAAAGAAAAGGAGCCAAACCCGAGAAGGAGATTCAGGTTTAAAAAAAAAAAAAGAAAAAGAAACGGGTTCAGGTGTTTACAAGTGACTCTCCTTCATCACGATTCAATCTGAGCTCAAAGTGAGGTCAACAGCAGCGCCACATAAGCCATATTATCCAATTACAGCCGCTAATTAGCCACTCTCCAAAATAAAATCCCCCCGAACAGCAGCTGATGGAGAGGGCAAAAAGTCTCCCTTCTTTCACAAATATCAAACCCAAACATGAACTCATCTGCGGATCAGAGCAGCAATCCGGGAATCAAAGCAGTTTTGTGCCCCCCAAAAAAACTCCTCTCCGCCATATCTGCACCTGTTAAGACGCATCTCTCCTCCATCCTCCCATCCTTC
>NW_022060256.1:4243570-4426070 GCF_007364275.1 Archocentrus centrarchus | reverse complement strand
CCTTTTTATAGCATCAAAAATCCTGAAAGTCAAACTGGTCACAAATTCTCAATTTTGACATTTCAGAAATCATATTAAATAAGATTTGTTGGGTGTTTCCTCTGCTGATGTACCTCCTGATAATTTACCATTTTCAGACTGTGGTATTTCTGAGAGAACAGCACATGCAGCGCTGCTATAATTCTGGACATAAACAAAGATGGGAAAGTAAAAAGCAGCGATGGTTGGAGGGTTAGTCAGGTGGCCTCATTGGCATATAATGATTTGCTACTTGGTGGTTAGTTAGAGAGCAGTGAAGATGTAGGTGAGGGTTACATTGTTCTCAATAAAAAGTTCATGTTGCAGTTCCTCGATGGGCGCAGATGAACGCATAAGGCAAGAAGAAGATAACCAAACATCAGCAAAAAAAAAAAAATGTTGCTGCATGATTTAGATTACTCAGTATTAAAAACCCAGGTACCCAGGAGTTTTTAAAATAATTACCTTAAAGGCTGCTGCACCTGAGTGGATCTGATAAAAGGCAGGAGAGGCTCAGAATGATGACGACCTCATCCAACACAGGAAATGTTTGGACCTGGATAAATGTGCAAAACTGTACATTTTTTAACATTCTGTGCCAAAATTTATCAGTTATATTATCTGTAAAATATCTGAAGATGGCAACTACAAGATGTACAAATAAAAGTCCAGAGGTGCAGAATCCTCCAAACTGAGAGAAGTGCTTTGAAATGCTGGCGAAATCTAAGGTATATCTTAATTATGGCATCAGCGGTTTGCCCACAGCAGAGTTACTTTCGGATTCCCGCGGTGGTCTGCAACCTTGAAATAAAACCTACATTGTGGAGTCAGCATCCTTTTTATTCTGCTGTGGCACTCCTTGTGAACTGCCCTAAATAAACCCATCAGCTTAAAGCCAATAGTAAACAGTTAGACAAGGGGTTAAAGGATAAATTACCCAGCAGGCTTTGCCTTCAGGGCTATGGCAAACGCTTCCATCCCCTCATCAGACATGCCAGTGGTTTCCCTCTGCCCCGCTCCACTCTATAGGGTGAGTTAACATTTCCGTTGCTGGGAACATCTTTGCACGTTGGATGCTCATTTGCCTCTTAAAGGGCCCCGCTGCTGCCTTTTCATGGGCCTGTAAGAATAATTTAGTGCAGGAGGCCTGAGATCACTGGAGATTATGGCTATGAAAGGGGAAAAGGACGCGTTATTAATGCTTGCTCATCGGAAAGAGGCGAATGAGAAAGGGATCCCCGACGGGCCTGGATTCACTGTAACACGCTGAAGTGCCATGGGAAACCAGGATGGCTTCGGTCTATTCTGTGATGCTGGAAGAAGGAAAAAAAAGAAACTGTAGTGATGCTGAAGGACCCTCAGATGCCCCACATGTCCCTGCTGTAACATTACAGTAATACATGAAGAGATAAAATACATTAAGGTCGCTGTTAGCTTACTATTTAGCACCACAGTGAGTCCCCGAGGACACTAAAGGATCTGTTTCAGAGATAATAAAGGTGTTCTCAGCCATCCTATCATCATCACTCAGTACAACAAATATTATAGGCATATAATGTTAAACAGATTAACAAAATTTACAGCCTTATTTTTTCTGCAGTTACAAAAATCTGCACCAGTATAAAAAATAAAGTATTTCTTTTATAAATATAATGGTTTTAGGTTTGAAAGCCTCACCTTTACCCTTCCAAACACACCTCGTCATTAAGGCCAAATCACTCACTCTTTGTCTCGTCTGACCATCAAACCTTTCTCCAGGAGGCATCTGGCTCGTCCACGCAGGCACCTGCAAATTTCAGTGCAGTTGAAGGTGTTGGTTTTGGAGCAGGAGCTTCTTTCTTGGTCAGCACCCTCTCACTCCATGGAGATATAAAACCCACCTCACAGTGATGCTGCTGTTCCAGTAGTTTCCAGTTCATGGCAGGCCGGAGCCTCGGTGGTTCCTGAACATCTTAACCAATTCCTCTCATCTGAGGGTGACAGTTTGGATCTTCTTCCAAACTTTGGCAAAATGGTGACACATCAGATCAACTTGTATTTATGTACAGATGTTTGAACTGATGATCCAGGAATCTGCACTTGTTTAGAAATGGCTCCAAGAGACCTTCCCAGCATGTGTAAATCTACAGTTCTCCTTCTTAGAGCTCCAGCCATCTATCCATGCATCCATCCGTCCATCCATCCATCCGTCCATCTATCCGTCCATCCATCCATCCATCCATCCATCCATCCATCCATCCATCCGTCCATCCATCCATCCGTCCATCCATCCATCCATCCATCCATCTATCCATCCATCCATCCATCCAAACTCAAACTCAGCCTCGAAGTTAAGTCAAAACTAAAATATGAGCCTGGTGGTTTTAGATTTCTTCATTAAACATCCACAAATTCACTAAGTTACTTTCATCTCATCAAAACTGTGCATTAAAGACCTGCTATGCTGTTCCTAGTCTAGTCTGCTAAAATGGAGGGGGTGGGACTTGTACTTTGGCACAACAGTCATGGGAATTTTTGTCCAACACTTGGATCTATGTGATGCCATAGAAACAGGAAATCTCTAATATGATCATTTTAGTCATACAGCTCTGGCTGTGGGCACAGAAGGATCCCCCATGTGCTGCTAAAACCTCCTGAGGCCAATCAGAGTTGGCTTTAAGTTGGCTTCAAGGGAGGGTGGCCTTAAAGAAAGAGGAGCTACAACAGCTTGTTTCACACTGAGGGCTGCAGTAAGGCCCACAGTAAGATAAATAAGGATCATTTTGGATCTAAGCTTCTCTAGTTGAGTCCACGAATACAAACTTGGACCTGGAAATGTGCAAAATAATCCTTTAAAAAAATAGGACCACGATGGTCTGAACTGAGTCTGGAAAGTGTTCCAAAGGATTATAGACAAAGTGTCACTTATAAAATATAAATGTACCATTAATGTAGTTCTACTTAAAAACCTAAATTATCTAAGTTCCCACCGGTGGAGTTCGAGGGCTCGTTTTGTGCTTGTGCAGAGTTAGAGGGAAGACCCCCCACTGGGCTGCTACTCCTGGCGATAGAGCACAGGGGGAGGGTTTGAGGGCTGTTCTTGAATAAATTTAGGTTTTTCTCTAAAGGTCGGGTGTTCAGCCTGCTTTTGACCTCTGACCCCTGCAGAAGAAAAGTTACTGAAGCCGCTGGTGAAGTCTCATAAAGCTGACCAGAGAGGCAGAGCTGGGAAAGTGGCCTGATGGAGGCAAAGGGTGGCTCAACAGGGTCACAGCAAGAAAGATGAGGGGTTTAAAGGAGGGTGAGGGGTGCTAAGGGTGTGTGCATGTGTGTTGGGGGGGGTCATAGAAGTTTCCTTTGAGCCCCCCCTTCTCTCCCTCATGTCCACAAGTGTGTCCCTGCAGCTATTGTACCCCTGAGCTGCAGCAGGACAGAAGGCCTCAAAAAAACGCTCTAACAATGTTTGGCCCCTTTTGTTTCTGCCTGCCTTTCTTCTTCGGCTCTCCATCGCAATCTACTGGCCTCCTTTGTATTGATTTCCCTCATTCAGCGGCTCGTCGGCCTCTTTCCGCTGTTTTAAATGCTCTTTGCTGCCTTTTTTTTTTTTTTGTCCCCCACCGAACCGTCCATCCCTCTCGCTGTCCTTCCTCTGGCATTCTCAGCAGTGTGAGAATGCAGCGTGCCTCTTGACGGGATGCAACTCATTAAAGACACATAATTGATGAAGAGTGCAATTAGTGGGACAATCAGAAGAGGAAATCAATATGTTTTTGGCCAAAGAGCCACATCAGGAGGACAAGCTGGAGAGGATGTGTGTGTGAGGAGCGCCGTATGTTGGAGGCCGGCTCTCGCGTACAAAAGATGAACTTAAACCGGTTTTTGTTTTAGAGCAGTTCAGCTCCTCATTGTGACAGTGCTCATGAACAGAAAACACCCAGGAGGCCTCGCACTGAACACCATCATCAAATAACAGAAAAATCAATAACTGAAGATTCAAGGCTCAGAGACTTTGACCTTTGACTGACTGCAAGAAGAAAGTACAAAATGCACAGGGGGAAATATATTAAACCTTTATTAACACTCCATCACATGTTAATAAATCTACATGTCACTCAGGGGGGTGAATCTGATATTTTTAGGAACCTCTGAACTCTTCTTTGCCTGTTTTGAAAACTTTACGTCCAGTCTGAGCGAGCTGCTGTGGATCAGTCGGTGCAGTTTGAGGTCATTTGATGAAAAATGTTCTGTTACCAGTGTGAAGGTGGCCTGCTCCACTCTGTGTGCAGAGGGAGGGGCTCTCATACACACACAAACATGTTTGTGAGGACATTCACATGAATGCATACCTGGACTTTCCCACACAACCATCTCCAGGGTTTTAACCCCACAGCCTGCTAACTGTTGCCGACCATCATCACTTAACAGACTGACATCATCAATGTGCAGCCAGCAAACCTGCAGCAGCTGTGATGCTATCACGTCAATAAGGGCCAAAATCTCTGAGGAATCCAGTCCAGTTCAGGACTAAGGTGTAACTAATGAGGTGAGTGTATTAACAGAAGCCTTTTATAGATACATTCTTGAGGTGAGTCATTATCCAAATGCTGCGATGTAAAACAACCACAAACCAAAACCTTCAGCTCTCTCTGACGGTCTGTGTGAACTGGCTCACAAGCTTCTGTGTGCCTACAACAGATTTATGCAATTTAAAAGATTACAAGAAGAACGTTCAGCCACCTTTAATGTGCATGAAAATCAGTCACATTCATTTAATTCAGTATATTTTCATATCTCACAGGTATCAGTCCGTCCTCTGCCACAGGCTGAGCTTTGCATTTGCTGAAATCAAGTAACCATATTTTGAGGTTTATGAGGTCTTCAGAGTAAAAACACGATCAAATCTTTAAGGCTTCACTGCCGGCTTCTCACAGAAATGAATAAAGTTCACTGTCTGACACCAGGATTCACCTGTTCTCTCTTTTCATGTAACGTCAGCATTAAGAGAGCAAATAAAGAAAAAAGTGGTTCGTGTGTGCTCACGTGTGATAACAGAGTTCAGGTTTCAGCTTCAGCTCTGAGCCGAGGCAGAGTCCTCAGCTGGTGAGACCCAGCGTTCCCTCTCCTTCCTCGTCTGTGCTGCTTGTCTGCCCCCTGCTGGGGAGGAGGCGCACTGAGAGTCCTGCGGGCAGAGCTGGGAAAGGAGGAGGTCCACACTTTGGACCAAAACAGAGTCCAGAACCTTCTGCTCCTCTGCGGTGAACCTGCTCAGAACGTGACGCTCCACGGATGTTTTCCCAGTCGGCCGACCGATCCCGATCCGAAGCCTGGGCATCACCTGCAGGAGACACGAGATCCTGGTGTTCAGACCCAAATTCAGCCTCTTTCTGTTACGTTCTCTTTAAACGCACTAAAAAGGTACACCTGTTTTTCATTTCTGGGTTTCAGCTGCAAATTTTCCACAGCAAACACTTCATATTTTCATCCAATCACAATTGTGCACTTCTGATCATGGAGCCTGCTGACTGTCTGCAGCCTCCGAGCACACGAGGCAGCATCTACAGTGAGTAGTTGTCTGTTCACACCGAGCATCGGGACTGGGAGCAAACAAAAACACTCGCATCGCCCAAATTGTTATTTTATTGGCTCAGAATTTGTGTTCTTGCAAACAGCATATGTTCCATGTTTTCAGGTAGTGTTTGATTACAGTACTGTGCAAAAGTCTCGAGCCACCCCTCATTTCTGTACAGTTTGCTTCCAGTCAGACTCTAAAGCGGTCCTGAGCAGTTCTCCAGCTTTCCGAAGGCAGCTTCTTCACTCATTTTCAGTCCAGACCTTCTACCCGACAGATTTCTCATATCTGAAAGTCATGAAAACGCCAGCAAAGACCTGATACGGCACCTGAGAGATGCATCTGGCCCTTCAGTTGAAACAGTTACTGTCTGATGAAGCCTCATCAGAAACGGCCTCGGTGGAAGGGCGGCTGTAACAAAGCCATTCTTCAGGAAGAGAAACGGGGAGAAAAGGTGGAGGTGTGTCACATTACACAAGAACTGGAGTGAGAATCAGTGGCAGCAGGTCTGATGGAGCGATCACTTCATTCATTTCTCATTTTCCAAGCAAAAACAAGGAGTGGCACAAGACTTTTGCACAGCACTGTATGCTGATATTCAGTGCCTGCAAAGTGTGTCAACAGTTAAGTAATTTAAAAAAAAAAATTTTACTCAACTTTTAACATGAGCAAGGATATTATTTTATCATCATTATGAGGTCAGGTCAAACAGCACTAACACCACAATATAAATCAAACATTAAAATAAAATCAGAATAGAATCCAGAGTCATGACACACACACGCGCACACACACACACACAGTGAGCAGTGACTTACATCAGTCTGAAGACAGTCCACACAGGAGCGGACTCCATTATGACCTCTGTGAGGAGGAGGAAGAAGAAGAAGCAGCGTTTATGGTCAGTCTGACAAACACTTTCTTCTGTGGTTTTCATGTCTGGTCTTCAGTATCAGATGTACCAGCTGTAGTTTCTTGCATGATATTAAATTTTCATAAATGACCATCTGGTTATACACGGCTGGAATTCCTACCATAGCTTTTCATGCAGGCCTTCACTGCTTTATACTGCAGGGGGGCCTGCTAGCTGAACACCCTTCCTATTGTTGGTGGGAAGTATAATGACACAACAGTTAATAATATACAACAAATATCATGGCCCAAAATCCATGAGACAGACCATCTGTAACTGTAACACCCAGGTAGCATAAGACTCCTAAGAGCTCGGGGAGGCTCCATCACAACAGCACAATCAAGAACCAAAATAGTAAGAGGATGAGGAGGAGAGATGCAGCAGAATGACTCAGGCCCAGGAGAGAAGCAGTGCGCTGATTGGAAGTGTGTTGGTTTTAGAAAGTGGGGCTCAGTTTGCTGTTTTTTCTGGGAGTGCTGCTGCTGCCTTCCTGTCTCAGACAGCTGTGAACACCGAGGTGATGAGAGTTCAGATCCATTCAATCTTACGTGTACAGAGCCAGGTCGCAGCATTGGCCCCAAGGTGCTTTATATTGAGTATAGAGAGAAAACCCGAAGGAAGGAAGGAAAAACTCCCTTTAAGGGGACGAGAACTCCGGCACATAGCTGCTCCTGAGGGAGGGGCACAGAGAGAGACTAAGGACAAAACAGAAAGTACAGCAGAGAGAAGACTGAAGGTAATGACATGCTGTGGTGGCACAGAAACACAAGGTGGGGAGTGGAGAAGTCCTCAGCAGTCACAGGAAGCCTGACACTACAGCAGCATAACTAATGGATACTTAGGGGTCACCTGATCCATCCATCAGCTCCTAAAAGGAAAGTTTTAAGCCTGATTTTAAAAGTAGAGAGGGTATCTGTCTGCTGAACCCAAACTAGGAGCTGGATCTACTTTTGGAAATTCTAGGAAACACAAGTAATCCTGCAGTCTGAGAGAGAAGTGCTCTACTGGGACCTGTGAGGCCTTTAAGACATGACGGGGCCGTGTTGCTGTTGTTTTTCCTGATGACAGAGTAACTCCAGCTGCAGAGTTTGGAAGAAGGGGTCCAAATGGAGTTGGTTTAAAAGCCACACTTCACGGCTCTGCTGTGTGGAAACATCAATGTGAGCAATCCAGATGTTTGCTTAAAAGCAGCAGCAACTCGAGGCGAGACTCCATCAAACCAAAGAGCAGAAGGAGCAGCAGATATCTGTTTAGATATTTGTTCTTACTGGCTATAAATGCAAAATGAAATATGCCTTGATAATACCTGAATGACTGCTTTACCTCAACACTGAACACACTTCAGTTGGGATTTCATATATTTAAGATGAGGAAAACAGAGCACGGCGAGTCGGAAGCAATCCCAGATCCAGCCCTGTCATAAAGAATGACCCACCTGGCGCTTCCTCCATGTTTGAGGGCAGTTTTCCCCAGAGGTTTGTCCAGTTCATCGTGGACCAGCAGGATATCTTCAGCCTTGATGCCGTATTTAGCAGCTGGATTAATAAAAACATTATTTAAAAAATAAACCAAGAACAGACTCCTTTTTTTCCTTAGTTTGATTTCTATATGGAACCTGTTTTTTTCATTAATGTAACAGGATAACAAATTTAACAAAAGGAAATCAGTTACAGACAGAAATGACCTCACCTGCTTTGGCCACTGACGCTCCACTGACGTTCATCAGCAGCCGGGGACGGAGCAGCACCACATCTGTTTGCTTCACTTCTGACAAAATGACCTCACCGGACACGTGCTTGTCACCACGCCAGCGGTCTGCCACACCGAGCCGGGCGGCGAGCGCGCCAAGCACCGCCATACCAACGCTGTGTCTGGTACCCTCCATCCCCGGGTTACCCAGACCCACCACCTGCAGCACAGACACACAGTTACAGGCTGACACCTTCACCTGAAGCTGAGCTCAATTGCACGGTTAGATTGTTACATATTTTCAGACGACACATCTGCTGAAAAGCAAATATATTTACCAGCAATTATTGTGTGTGAATTTCAAGCATCGTAGCTGTGCGACAACTACAATCCAAACTCAGTAAATAAGCTCTTTAAGCTGAAACTAGACTCAAATCCAGACAGTTCTCTGATGGGTTGTTTTCTAAATAAGCTGCTTCATATTCAGAAATGACCTAAAACTATTTAAAATCAACTTAAGACATATTATCGAACTTGTATATATCCCTGTATTTTTACTGGTTTCATAATTAATGTTTTTGATTGGGAATAAACTCACATTTAATAAAAAATGTTTTAATAACAGCATTTTGCTCAGGTGCCATCTACCTGACGATGCGTGTTCTGGGACAGAACGTTAACAGAGCAGGGACAGCTCTGTTAACAGAGAAACACCTATAGACTACATTGTATTGAATGAGACTCAGGCTGTACAGCTGCTGATACACTGCAAACACTGCAGGGTCTTTCCTGAGCTTTCATTCACTGCAAAGGTGAGGACAGGTTAACACAGGGGAGCACAGCTGACACTACTTAAAAAGCAAACTGACAGATATGCTTATTAAAATAAAATAAAAACAAAACAATAATAAGGTTGGCTCGGAAAGCCTTTATTTTTTGCATTTTTATTAATATAATCTATCAATTTTATTGCTGCTTTAGAACAATTATAAGCCCAGTGAGACTGAAGCTGTGTGGATTACATTAATACTCAGTATCACACTGTTAATTCATTTAATGACAATTACACCGAATAACAGAGTGAATTTGAGTGACTCGGGAAGTGTCTTGAAAATGTAGGAATGTGATGAACAATTTAACAAACCCCCCAAAACGTGAAATTCTCAGGTTTTTGAGTGGAGTTTGGTGGACTCTGATGACAAAGATTATAGCGGCGTAGAAAACCTTTAGCAGTAAATACACACCGCTGTCTGATAAGTTACAGTGTAGCACACAGCGTGCAGCTGATTACGAGCTTTAACACTTACCATCTTTCGGCGGCCTTGAGTGTGTATTTCTGCTTCGGTGCCCATCGCAGGCGAAAACGACGCGCTCAGCAGAACTCTGTTTACGACTCTCGTTAAAAACCGTCGCATCGTGAGAAAGTTAATCAGCTTCTTGAAAAAGTGCGACAAGTAGCGACAAAATTTACTTATAACCGAGCTCTTTTTCATTCGGCTCATAAAACAGGCTGTCTTCTCTCTGCAGTTAGTCAGAAATCAGCTGTTTTCACAGTTATTTGCAGTCATGGAGCAACAGCACCTGTGAGGACACTCACTGTGTCGATTCTGCCACCTGGCGGATTTCTCTTTGGGGTTCACTGTGTTAACTGCACCTCTGGATACATTTATCTGTATCTGTCTATAATTAATACTAAGAATTTAGGTACTTATTGTCATTCTTCATAATATGAGGTAACCTCTGCCTGTCGTGCTGTCTCACACCGGTCAACGAGCGCACGTAAGAAAACATGGCGACCAGGCGTTTCCTCCTCTGTGGGGCTGCAGCGCCATCTAGCTCGGCGACTGTAGAATTACAGCCCGCATTGTAAGGTCTTTAAAGCTTGAACACTACATACATTTAAATTAAACATTTAAGTAGACGAGGTTTATATTTTCATTAACTTTAAATTTAAATGTATTTTTATATACATATTGAGCTCCTTCATTTTTATTTAACTTGATCTCTTTTGAATCCTGCTTCTTTCCTTTGTGATTAAACCTTATTGAACTATTTTGTTCTGTTCTTGTGTTTAATGGCTTAGCTGTGGTTGAATGCAGTAATTTCCCAGCATTTAGCAATTTCCCCTTTGCTTAACTTTTGGGAACTTTTTTTAAATGGATAAAAATCAGCACACCTGTGATCTCAGAATTAGCACACCTTCAAGTAATCAGGATACAAGCAGCAAAAGAGGCTCTTTAGATCTGTCTGTAAGTGGCTAATATGATGGAGAGAAGGAAGGCAGATATATTGTGAATGTAGAGAAAGCATACGATCGGGTGATAAAAGAGGAACTGTGGTACTGTATGCTGAATATGGAGTTACCAGACAGGAGGAGAGGAGGAAGACCAGAGAGAAGATTCATGTATGTGGTGAAGGAGGAGGATGCTGGGGACAGGGTGAGAAGGAGGCAGATGACCTGCTGTGGTGACCCCTAAAGGGAGCAGCTGAATGAAGAAGAAAAAGACTGCAAGTTCATTTATTCGGCTAACGGCTCGATGGAGGAAGTAAAATATAGCAATCCCTGTAATCCCGGAATATTGATGCCACATATTTAAAATTGGTATGTAGACATGAAATAAACAGTACAGTTTTGCAGCTGGATGAGTCAAAATGAAAAAAGTAATCTGAAAATGACTTTCAGGGATTGTGTAAAATCCTCAAGAACTTAAAAGAAGACACAAAGATTTGCCTTGAATTTATAATCGTAATTTATTTTATTTCATTTCAGAAACAAAGTTATAAATTCAACTGACTGATCATCAGTTTTGTGTTGGGGAGCAGGGAACAGCATCGGGCACGGGCTGACACCGCTCCACCACTGCGTCGATTTCGCCGACACTCACGCCGTCGTAGGTGCCCGTGATGTACGTCCAGCGGGTGTCTCCGTTGTGGTTGGTCCTGCTCAGCCGGCCCGTGAAGGGGATGTCCGCCTTCATCTTCCTGCCGTCCATCCTCACAGTGCAGGAGTGATTGGGTGGGACCAGCAGCTCCACAGAGACCGAGTGACTGATGGACTCTACCATGGTGGTCCCCTTTGAGAAGGTCACCGTCTGCTCCTTGGACAACTCCACGTTCCCCGGACCAAAGATGGGAACTTTGGCTGTCATGGTGGACACAGTGCCATTGCGGGTCTCCCTGCCGATGTCCCATTTCTTCTCCACCGTGCTGGTCTTCTCCAGCGTCACAGTCTTCTCCACAGTTCCGCAGTCCAGGTTGGTGACCTTGGTGAGCTTCAGGGCCTCTGGAGGATGGTGGAACAGCTCCATCTGGTCGATGGCGTACTCCACATGAGAGATGTGCTGGCTGTAGCTGTCTCTGTTGATAGCAAGGACCTGGTATTTCTTATACCAGTACTCATCCCCTTCCCAGGGGAGGAAGAAGGCTTCATGTCTGGTCACCACTTTACCGAGACCGTACTTGTTCTTGCCCACGTAGATGTCTGAGTTGGGGCAGGTTTTGATGGCATACTCAGGAACAGAGCCATATGAATCTTCAACCCACTGCAGGAACTCAAAGTTGTCCACGTTGACCAGCACTTCAAATTCGGAGGATGCGTACTCCTTCTCAGCATAAGGGTACTGGCAGAAATTCCCTTTGCTGGGCGTGTAGAAGCCGGCCTCGCAGTTGACTTTGCACACATAGTCGGTGCGTTCAGTGTAGCCGTTGAAGATGGCGACAGCACCATTTGGGAGGGAACCGCTCCATGTGACCCACTGGAGGTTGGCATATTCACCAAACATGGGGCTCGAGTGTGAGGTCCTCTCAGCTTCTGGGATCTCTACAGTTTCAGGAGAGTGGAGAGCTCCCCGGGAAGGGACAACATTTTCCAAGGCCGGGTTCAGCCATGGCTCTGTGAGACAAGACAGGAAGATAGTGGCTGTAAGATTTGAGTGGGAAAACAGAGCTTTAACCTATTTGAAACATTTATGACCAAAACAATTTAGATATGCTTAAAGAAAATCCCTATCAGGGTTTTCTCCTTGGGCACCTCTGAACCTCTTCCAATGCTTTTTTTAATCCCGGGCCTGACGAACTGGAATCACAAAACAGCAGTGCTTCAACTTGAAGATCATTTTGATAAAGGGACAAAAATGTAGGAAGCCAAATCTGTCAAGCAGGCTGAGCAGGGTTGGTGTGGCCTGAAAAAAAAAATTTTGTTCTGTCAACGCTTTGAGCCCCGACTTCTGCTGGTTCTCCATCTGATCCCTCAGGATGTTAAAAGTAAACCAGTCTGGCCCTGCGGACGCTCACAGTGTACGATGCCGTGAATGCTGATGAAAAATAAGTGAGCATTCTCCTTGTAAACTTAGCTCTCACCAACACTGATGATCTTTGACATTCAGGTTTTATTCAACTGTTTGCAAGTTCGAGTGTTGAAATCACAGGTGCTCAAGTGCAGGTGTTCAGAACAGGACGTCCAGGGGCAGCAGGAGTACAGGAAGCAGCGCAGAGGTGCAAAAGGAGATGACCGTGAAGGGGATAGGAGCAAAATGGAGAAGTCACAGAGCTGCCTGCTTTAACCTTATATTTCATTCAATTTTATGGACACATCAAAGCAATTTTGGGGAATGAAAGATAAAAATCACACATGAAAGTGAAGGTATCAAATTAGAAACTGACATGCAGGTTGTTGGTGGATGTCAGCATTTCCTTTTATTAAAGCGCTTTTGTAGGATCATAATGTGACTCACTGCTGGGTTTTTCTTCCCCGTCCTGCAGCCGGGAGACATGAAGCAGCGGGTCAGACTGCAGCGCCGGGCCGCACATCTGCAGCACTGCCAGGACAACAGCAACACAACACCTCATCTGGACACACAAGGACAACACCGACAGCGTGTCTTCATTAGTGGGTAATCACTGTGTGCAAACGCTGCAACATGGAAACTTAAACTTGTAAAAATAAAAATAAAAAATCTTTAAAAAAATCACGTGGTTTTCAAAGTTTTTGTGTTTCTAATCCACAGATTATATATGATATTCATGTCCGAATATGCCCTAAAAGGTAAAAGAAACAGTTCTGAATTTAAACATTATTACTGCCAGTATTACATGTGCTTATATACAGTTCATAGAGATTACTTCAGGTGAGTGGATGAAAAGAAAGAAGGTGACCTCTGCTGCATATCAAAGCAGGTTTAATGTCACATAATTGAGGCAACAGTATCATAAACTGAACGCCCCCCCGACTGTATTTATTTAAGATCAGACAAAAGGAATCATTCATGAGGAAAATTTCAACCTGAAATGTGTTGATCAGTTTATTGATTTCACACAGAGAAATGCAGAAAGCTTTAAATTGAAGCCCACAGGAGCCGTTCATTCACAGGTAGAGAAGTGCTTTTTTTTACCTCGACGGGTTCCTCCTGCAGCGACGCTTACCTGCAGTCAGTGCTGAGCTTTAAAACCTCCCCTCAGACTTGCTGCCCCCAATAAACAGGAGTGAGATAACGCTGCCGCAGCCTCTCCTCCGTCCTCTCCTGCTGCTCACTTTGAATCTGACGCGTTGGTGTTGATTTGAACAGAAAGTAACCGCACATGAAGCCTCAGATGAAGCTCATACAGAGAGGGGGAAACTAAATGAATCTGCTTCATTTTCTTCTGCGACATCCTGTTACACTCAAACTTTATGCACTCATATTGGGAGCTGAACAGTTACAGCCAGTGTCTTTGTACCTTGTTCAAGGACACAGTCTCACAGAGGGCATCAGGGTCAGTGGATGATCTATGAACAAGCGGTTCATAGATCTCTGGTAGCAGCACTTTCCATCATGTCAGCCTATAATCTCCCACAGCTGTTCAAACCACTGCCTTCCTCATCAGACCCCTCATGGCCTACAGATGAGGGGCTCTGTCGTCCTTTGTATTGGTTTGTAGTCACCTTTCCTTCACATGAATATAAGAACCCAGACCATGCCAGCAAATTATCAGCACAGCCTAACACAGACACCGTCTCCCTTCTCTACAGGAGTCCATGTTTCAGGGTTTTCCTTGACTTTGCGAAGGATTTAGGTCAGCTTGGATAGATCCTGCTGTCCTTGACCTGAAAGCATGCAGCTCATGAGTGTTAGAAACAAAAGTCCTCGTGCTGCTGCTGATGATAACAGGACTCTTTATTGATCCAGGCTCTCTTCAATGAGACCGTTAAAAGTGCTTCATAAATAAATTTGCTTGGTTTTAGTGTGTTGCATCTACTGGATCGCATGATGTCCAAAGTGCTGTGGCCTCTCTCTCCACTGATGAAAAGATACCGCACCGTCAGATAAGCTCAGACAGAGAACACGCTGATTAGATCTCCTGTAATAGCGGGTCACTGATTAAGACGGGGCTCGTTGCGTAATGTCGTTGGCTGCCAAGATTCAGCTGGAGAAGAAGCCGCTCAGCACGGACATTGTTCTCCACACACAGTGCTATCATTGAAAATCGCTGATGTCAGGGCCATCTGTGCGCGTCCTTCAGACAGAAAGTTATTATCAATTTATTTATTTAGGTCTGAATGAGGACTGTGTATCAAACAAGGGTGTGTAAAGGTCGTTTGCACTCCCTAAACTGCACCGTCACCAGTTTCAGCTGCTTCAGCATTCAGCCCTGCCTGTAAAGAACATTTATGTTATTCAGATTCAGTCTATAGCATTCAGATGCACACGCTGAGCGTGCCAAGCAGTGATTCAGTCTGACAGCTGATGATGTTTTTCTGTCTGACCATTTTATTTTTGCACAAGAGAAGCTGATTAGAAACGTGGAATAAAGCAGGCTTTTCTTATACAAAGGCTAAAAGTCTTCAGTGTGATTTACAGAGTCAGATTAAATGATTATGGCACTGACTGTCAAAGCTCAATGCTGAATTGTACTACAAAACAAATTAACCTTAAAAGTGCTTTTTTTTAAAAAAAATTATAAAAACTTATGGTGGCAGATATTTTCCAGAAAGTTTTGCTGTAGTTGTTCAACACCAGCAGCATCATTTTTAATGTCTCTCTGTGTTGGTATCTGTGAACGATGACTCCAAATTATGTTCATATGTTCCATTTTTTTCACTGCATAATGTGAATTATGTATCTCTTCACATCCAGTGGATCATTTTAGTTCATTTTAGAAGCTTTAAAACATTTTTAGGCAAGTGTTTTAAGTACCTGTAAGCCTCGGCAGCCATCTGGTGATTTGGTGCTAAATGCCAACAATGGCAGCTTACTTTGGTCTCCCACTTCCATACTTACAGTTGCCATTTTTATAATTATCAATGACAGCTAAATGAATTGCACAGGTACCCAAATGGTGCAGAATCCATGGTTTCCATCATGACTGCACAGAGGAAACGAAGGGACCAATAAAATATTTTCAGCCAGTAAACGAGTATCACCAGCTCCAGGTAACGGCTGTAGATGTTTTTGGCCATTGCAGGTAAAAGCACCACTCTTTACAGGTGCTGTAGCATTATTTAGTGTTAGTGTGCGCTAAATTGCCTTGATTGTATGAGACTTTAGTATTATGTGTGGTCAGTTATGTCACGGTGCAATAGCTCACAAAATTTTGTTGCTAGCGACTATCACAAAAATGCTCTTTCAGATGTTATTGTTACATATTGGATTCGCTGTCTGATTTAAGATAAAAACCAGCCTGTTAAAATTCACTAACTACACAACTCAGTTTGTAGTGTGCACTGATGTAATGATCCAAATTGAGACACAGTGTGTATTAGCATGCTAACACTGCTAATCACCACAATTATAGTCAACACAAGAGTTTTCCTCCATCTTTAGGTCAAAGTCTAAACATAAAAAACATTATACATCATCCTAAAAAAAAACCCACATAGTCTAAACCAAATTTTAATGCAGTTTATCCAATAAACTGGGGCTCTTCAACTCCAGGCCTCGAGAGCCCCTGTCCTGCAGGTTTTAGATGCATCTCTGCTTCAACACACCTGAGTCAAATATAGAAGTCATTAGCAGGACTCTGGAGAACTTGACTGCATACTGAGGAGGTGATTCAGCCATTTGATTCAGGTGTGTTGGATCAGGGACACATCTAAAACCTGCAGGATACCGGACCTCGAGGCCTGGATTTGAAGACCCCTGCAATACACTAACCAAAGGTTCAGGTATCAGAAAGCAAAGCCAGGTCAAACAGTGCTGCCAACTCTGCAGTAAGGAAAGAAGCTATTGGCTGTTCAAAAAGTTGCTCAAAGTTGCCAGATTTGCATAATTGTTCATATGCATGTATTTGTAAGAGGCTGTAGAAGAGAGGAATAATATCGTTGGAGAGACAAAAAGTGAGTAAAAACCACCCCGAGGCCCCGTTTTCACGAGAACGTTTTCAGGTGAAAATGATAACGTTTTTTGCATTTTGGTCGTTCGTTTGCGCGACAACAGCATAACTATAAATTATGAAATTAAACTAAAACTCAAAAACCTGCATGTGATTTATTTTCATGTGACTGCGACAGTGACATCGCGCTCTGTAAGCCAGGACAGGATCAGTGGCCGCTCTGCACACGTGTGATTCATTCACAGTGTGGAGGGTGTGGGTCTCCTCTCTGATCTGACTGCAGCTGTGAGACTAACTGCCTGTGACAGTGGACACCTTATAAGAGATCCACTATAAGTTTGTCATTGTTCTCTCTAGTGACCCACCTTTTTTTACGCAGTATGCATTTAAATTTTAGCTCTGCAAATAATTACTCAGACATTTTACTCTCTCATGGTTAAAATAAGCACCTTTTCTGAAAGGTTTTGATGGCAGGGGTGCAAACTGGGAAATAGATTATTTGTACTTGCTTTTTGTCATTTGGACAAAATGCCCAAGCCTGCTGACATTAACAATGCGATCATTTGTTTTTCAGCAAGTGTCTTATAGAGTAGTTAGCTGGTGCAGCAGCATTTTAAATTATGCTTAGTGAGCCAAAGAAAGAAGTGGTGCTCAAAGAGGAGAGAGCAGGATGAGTATACTGCCCGGACTCAGTGTTGTCAATGATTCGGCTGAGTGCAAGGCCTAAAAGATGAAGTTCTGATGGGTGAGTATTTTGTGTTTTTGTAAATGACTGAAACATTGTTGCCACTCATATGTTGATATATGCACTCATACTGTAATATACTATATGCTATTATTTTTGCATTTCCGGTGTGTGTGTGTGTGTGTGTGTGTGTGTGTGTGTGAGACAGAGAGAGGGAGGGAGAAAAAATGAAATGCTGTGAGCTCTGGTACACTGTGGCATTAAGGGCCCCGGGGCCTATCACAGAGTTATGCCTGTGAGACCAACACCCTGGTTGGTCCAGTGGGACCACGTGCAACATTTGAGGATTTAGAAAACATTTTAAAGCACAAGAAATTCTGACATTTAAAATAAAGAGAAATCAACCTGTGGTCTGTTAGAATTGCAGCATTGTGATGATGGGAAGTATGACATTAGAACTTCGTGACAGAAGAATAGTTATTCTGAGGAAAGAGGGGCTCTCAGATCATGGCTGTAACTGAAGTTTAAACTGAGTGTGTGGAGCTCTAAAACACTCCACAAGTGGACACACCAAAAAGATTAAATACACAAAGCTTGGTTCACTGAGAGCACGTCTTCAGAGACGTACTTCACCCTCTCTCCGTCTCTTTCTTGGTTCCTTTCTGGGGAAGGATTCATACTGCTGCAAAATAATGAGCCCAAACACACAAAGCCTGAAACGGTTGCTGGAAGGACAAAAAAGACCGAGGAGTTCGTCACATGACCATAAACCATAACTGACAGACTGATAAAGCCAAACATTCCTGAAACAAGAATCCCTTTGGGTCCTTGGCCCATGATACTGGGACAACAGGTACTATTAGGTCTTAACAAACTGGTGGAGTCCATGCAGCTTGACCAGGTGACAAATATTAAAATATTTTGAAATGATTTTTGAATGTTTGTTTTCAAAGACTTTAACTTTCCCCTGATAATTTCAAAGTTGATATTCCCAGATCAACCTGAACCCCACAGAAACACTGGAGAACAACCTGCAACCTTCATTTCTCTGACGCCCTTTGTTGTATGTTGTGATGATAAATTATAATTAATGAAACCATCATCATGCAGAAACAAAGAGATGAAAAGGTGCCATATTGTTTTATTTTTAAATGAACTCATGCAATTCATTTTCCATTTACCACAAAAGATATGAGTGCCATTTTTTTATTGTGACATCATCTGCTTACAAATGTCAGGTACCATCAGAAAAAATATTGTTTAGTGTATCTTCTGTGAGCCTTTCAGGGGCAAGGCTTGGCGTCGATGACAGGTTCACAGCGGTCCACCACTGCCCGGACTTCTCCGATCTGGACTCCGTCGTACGTCCCAGTGATGGTGGTCCACTGGGTTTCTCCATTGTGGTAGGTTCGACTGAGGCGAGCCGTGTAGGGGATGTCGGCTTTGATCTTGCGTCCTTCCATGCGGACTTTGCACGAGTGGTTTGGTGGAACCGTGAGTTCCACGGACACGGAGTGGGTGAGCGTCTCAATTACGGTGGTTCCCCTGGAGAACTGCAGCGTCTTCTCAGCGCCCAGCTCAATGCCCCCGGAGCCGATGAAGGGGATTTTGGCTGTGATACTGCCCGTGACACCCAGCATTGTGGCTCGTCCGATGTTCCAGGTGGTCTCCACCTCTGAGGATTTTGAGATAGTCACTGTCTTCACTACTGTCTGACACTCATTGTTGGTGATGCCCGAGATGCGCATGGTCTCAGGAGGATACTGGAAGATGGTGACCTCATCAATGCCGTACTTGACATCAGAGATGTGTTGAGTGTAGGTGTCCCTGTTGATGGCCAGGACCTGGTAATTCTTATACCAATACTCATCACCTTCCCAGGGCAAGAAGAAGGCTTCAAACTGAGGAACAACCTTCCCAAGACCGTACTTGTTCTTCCCAACGTAGATATCAACTCCTGCACAGGTCCTCACTGAATGTTGGGGCACTGAGCCATAGGAGTCTTCCTTCCACTCCAGGAACTCAAAGTTGTCTTTGTTGGCCAGGATCTCAAACTCTGGGGCGTAATACTCACGGTCACCATAGGGGTAGCGGCAGTAAGGGCCCAGGCTAGGGTTGTAGAAGCCGGCTTCACACTTGTACTTGCAGACATAGTCGGTGCGCTTGGTGTAACCGTTGTAGATGGAAACAGCTCCATTGGGCAGAGAGCCGTCCCAGGTCAGCCACTGCAGGTTCACGTTATCCCCAAAGATGAAGGAGGACGGCAGATCGTGCTGCCGCTCCAGATCAGCAGGAGTTAGAGGACCCGACACCATTTTGTTACCAGGCGGTTTGGGGACTCGGCCCTCCAGTGCTGGTTTCAGTAAGGACACTGTACAAGAGAGACAAACAAAGAAATGGACCATAAAACAGAAGGCATGAGTGTCAAACACATCAACAACACACAAACTTTAGGGGAAAAGTTTAGATTTTAATATCCACACCTGCAAATGGTCCAGAATATTTTGTTCTTCTAGCAACAAAATAGGCAAAACATTCAGAAACTAGATCTCATTTAAATTCTTTGTAAACCCAAAGTCCTCACCCTACATGGGTCATGGTGGATCTGTTGGATGTTGAACACATCACACTTTAGGTTTGCTTTGGTTTACGTGTGACTATTGGTGTATTATCCATATCTCTTTATGTCATAAAACATATGATACTCTTACCCTTTGTGAGCTGGATGCTCTTCCTCACAATGCCCTGCAGACTGGCCGAGGACAGAGCCAGCAGGCCCAGCAGCAGCAGCACAGACCGCTCCATCTGAAGGTGAAACACGAACCCTTTAAACTCAGCACGTAAAATACTCACTAAGTTCTCCTCATGTCATCATTTTAGACACTGCTGTGTTTACATAAATCACAATTTTACACATTAGAATAGATGAGTCGACATTCCACCTCTCCAGATTCAAACGAGCCCAAATGTTTTGTGACAACTAAGGGAGACTGTGCTTTCGAGGTTGCAGCTCCTAAATTGTGGAATGCACTACCATCACACCTGAGATCTGTGGACTCTATTGAATCATTTAAAGAACAGCTCAAGACTCATTTGTACAGGCTTGCTTTTAACTAGTGGTTTGTGTGTGTTTTATTGTGTAGTATTGTTTTCTTTTAATTGCTGTAAAGCACTTTGTGATTTTATCTAGAAAAGTGCTATATAAATAAAATTTTACTTTACTTTACTTTACATAAGTTTGCAGTTTCAAGTATTATTTCTCTTTAAGCTTGTTACATAATCTATAGTTTTTATCTGTACACCAAACTTTAAACAACCAGAGTCAAACACTATGATGGTTTATATATTTCCAAAAGATTGAATTTACATCCCTTTACGTTGACTTCTCTTAAATGTTACAGTCCAATACAATCAGTTATATTTTGACTGAAAACTTCAACAACATAAGTTTAATAAACATCAGTGCAGTTATACTAAGCTTATTTATTTAGGCTGTATTTTTACTGCATTTTTACATGTTTTGTACATTACTTTTCACTTCTGATGATACTTAATTGAAAGATTAAAACCTTTAAAAAAGACAGCAATCAGCAATAGTATTCATCAGTGAAACTGACCAAGTTATGTCTCATTATTAATCATTTATATTTTGATTATTTACTTTTAAAAACAATGCTAATTTTCCATTATATGTCAGGTGGAAGTTATGAAGCAGAATACACATGTAAATAACTCTTATGAGATACTAAAATGGTAATTATATGGAAACAGTTTTGAAACCACGCGAGGAGACAAACAGCAGATTTTCTCTAGAGAAGTCTGATTCGGTTTTTACATAAAATAAACATGTGATCAGATTGTATCAGATTATAGTCATTTGAAATTTGAGCTTGAAGGTGAACAAATTACGGAGCAGCACTCACCCTTCCTGTTGCTCTCCGGTGAGTCCACCTCCAGTCCCCTCCAGGTTTATATATCTGCTTTATGGCTGAATCATAAAGGAGACTGTGCACCTTCACTGCGTCTGGGTGCTGACGCTGAACAATAAACCGGTCAAAGAAGAGCACAGGTTGTGTTGGGCTGTTTGTCAGATTAAGATGTTATTCCTTTGTGCTAATATGTTCTTTCCTCATCAGTGTTAGATTATATTTCCTAAACAAAGACATATTCATGAATATCCATGAAACTGGACTGGCTGCTGGCAGGTCTGAACTTTTTTCAGATGATATATTTTATGTGTATCTGCTTCCAATAATCATGACAGACAAGAAGTGGCAAAAACAGGAAGCAGCTTTTAACCTGCTCCTCTCTGTGTCCCCTGAGGTGAGGGTCCATCGGGCTCCCCAGGTGGCTAAAAAACTTTATGACAGTTTTGTCTTTTCTGCTGAAGTGTGATGGAGTGATGGGTGCTGTGCTGCTGCTGTGGACTATGTTGGAGTGGGTACTCTTGTCTCTTCTAAGACCCCCCCCCCCCCCCCCCCCCCCCACACACACACACACACACACACACACAGTGCTGCACACCAGTTGCTGTGATGGACAGTGGTTTGGTTGATGCTACAGGTCAGTCTCAGGCTTCTTCTGGTCTGGCCATTGTTGTGCTTTTGAAATGACAACTTTCAAATAAACAACACAACACCACACTGATGTAAAACAGTAATTGGGGAGCGACCAATTATGATTCAGGTGAGTTTCTCTTTTAATGAAAGCAAATAAAAAGAGTTCACATGAACAGAGGGGACTCTTTCTGTGGTGTAGTAGGTACTCATAATAAATCAGGAAACATGACTAAAATAAGCAGCACTGTTTCAACGTAAAGGGGAAAGACCACCCAACAGCTGGCTTTCATACATGTAGTGAAAGAAAAATAAGGTAACCTGATGTCAGGAAGCATCATAAAATGAGCGTGGATAAGATAGAGAATAAGCTTCAGGATTATTAACATGGAACAAGCTGACAGGGCTGTTATCAGTGACCTTCAGTGCATCATGGGCTCATGCAGTGCAAATCAAATGGATTCCAAGGCCAACATGTTAGCTGAGAAATATGTACGAGTAAAAACAGGTAGGTGTGTGGGAGTTCATCCAAACTCTTTTATTCAGGTACTCTGTTCAGTTTTGGGAATCAAACCCGCAGCCCCAGGGATCCTTAAAGGTGGGTATGAGAAAACTTGCTTTCTTCTGCATGAAGAAAAGCTGCTGCGGTCGGACTGAATTAATTATTATGATCTATGAGATTATTGTGATTATTCAGGCAATAATAAACTTGACTGAGTGGAGGAGATGGCTCCAGTGTGTTTGTCAACAAACACTAAATGTTTTATTAGTGAATGTTTATCAATTTTAGTGTGATCAAAAACAGCAGTATGGGACATGTGAGATGCATTTACATGTTAGCTGAAGATTACTGCCCCACTGTGGGTAATAAGCAAAAAGTGATCTTTCAGTGCCATCTGCTGGATATATCACATATTCAAGTTCAGGTCTAATTACAGTGTTTTATACTGTGTGTATGCTGGATTTTTATAGCAACCATATCTGTTGCTTTGTTTCTTTTTTTTTTTCCATCCATCCATTTCTACTTATTCTGTTCAGGGTCATGGAGGGGGCTGGAGCCTATCCCAGCTGACATAGGGCAAGAGGCAGGGTACACCCTGTACAGGTCGCCAGCCTGTCACAGGACCAACACAGAGAGACGAACAACCTTTCACACTCACATTCACACCTATGGGCAATTTAGAGTTTCCAATTAACCTAACCACAGTAAGTGCATGTCTTTGGACTGTGGGAGGAAACCAGAGTACCCGGAGGAAACCCACGCAGACACACGAAGAACATGCAAGCTCCACACAGAGAGAGAGAGGGACTGGCCTGAGCCAAGGTGGAATTGAATCCAGGCCTTCCAGATGGTATTCTAACTGTGAGGCAGCAGTGCTAACCACTGTGCCACCGTGGTGCCCTTTCTTAATTTTTGATTGTTTAATCCGGGGTATATTATTTTGTTTCCATGTTGAACTAGCAGTGTGAGCAGCTTCTTAGCTCCCTGTGCAGCAGCAGCAGATGAAGCCCATTCAAAGGGCAGAGGAGGATCACGCTCTTGCACTCCACAGTGGAACAGACTTTTCCTACAACTTTGCAGTGGCGCAGTGGGTAGGTGCTCACCTTGCAACCAGAGAGGTGCTGGTTCGAGTCTGAGCGCATCCTGTCGTTGCCATTGTGTTCCTGGGCAAAATGCTTACAGTGTATAACAAAAGTGAGTACGTCCCTCACATTTCTGCAGATATTTAAGCATATCTTTTCATGGGATAACCCTGACAAAATGACACTTTGACACAATGAAAAGTAGTCTGTGTGCAGCTTATATAACTACGGAACCCCGCAAGGGACATGGGAGAAAAAAGAGGCACTTTTGCAAGACCTCGCAAAACTTTTCAATATTAGTACATGTGCTTCGGCGTTATTCTTGATACGGCAGTGTCCGTGAGGATGAAAGGTTTGGCGAGAGACTGCCAGCAAAAGTCCTCTTTATTTATAATTCAGTTTTATTATTGCTAACAGGTGTTGTGCCAAAAAGTGATCGGCTGCCAGAAATTGATTGCGTGCCGCTGGAACGCGCAAGTCCTTAAAGCTACAGCTGCCCCGCGTTCACGCGGTCCGCGGGAGCACGCAGCTCCTTAAAGATACAGCAACTAGCTTAAAACTCCTACAGTACATAACCAGCTGCTCATTTCAGGATTAAACTGACATAACGAGCAAATAACTACAATTTTATGCTCTTTTTATAAGGCAAAGGTATGTATGTATGTATGTATGTATGTATGCATGTATGTATGGAACTTTAGTGTGTCTTGAAACCGAAAGATGACGTGGTTTATAGCCCAGTCACGAATTACACAATATAATTTATATCTATCGAATAGAATGTTTACTGTCTTGTTTACCTTGGTTCAAAAATTGTAGCTGTTGTAGGTATGTAAATAAATAAAGACGCCATGAGCATTCATACTTATGACTTTGTACTGTTTTTGAAAGCAATTGAGAACAAAGAGTTTAACAGCTGCCAAAAACTTATTACAGCTCATAAGCCTCATGTTAGGCAGGTTATGCCTCATACACACCCTCTATAACAGCAGAAATTACTCTAAAGGGTTGTTAAAACTGAAAATATCCCATTTCCAGGCTGCCAGAAAGTGATTGCCTCTCATAGCATGGGTCTGGGATCTTGTTTCTCCCTCATATGTGCTTCATGTCATTCAGTAGCATCATGTGAGACAGGTTATGCCTCATACACACCCTCTATAACAGCAGAAATTACTCTAAAGGGACGTTACAACTGAAAATAGGACGTTTCCAGGCTGCCAGAAAGTGATTGCCTCTCATAGCATGGGTCTGGGATCTTGTTTCTCCCTCATATGTGCTTCATGTCATTCAGTAGCATCATGTGAGGCAGGTTATGCCTCATACACACCCTCTATAACAGCAGAAATTACTCTAAAGGGACATTACAACTGAAAATAGGACGTTTCCAGGCTGCCAGAAAGTGATTGCCTCTCATAACATGGGTCTGGGATCTTGTTTCTCCCTCATATGTGCTTCATGTCATTCAGTAGCATCATGTGAGACAGGTTATGCCTCATACACACCCTCTATAACAGCAGAAATTACTGTAAAGGGATGTTAAAACTGAAAATAGGACGTTTCCAGGCTGCCAGAAAGTGATTGCCTCTCATAACATGGGTCTGGGATCTTATTTCTCCCTCATATGTGCTTCATGTCATTCAGTAGCATCATGTGAGACAGGTTATGCCTAATACACACCCTCTATAACAGCAGAAATTACTGTAAAGGGATGTTAAAACTGAAAATAGGACGTTTCCAGGCTGCCAGAAAGTGATTGCCTCTCATAACATGGGTCTGGGATCTTGTTTCTCCCTCATATGTGCTTCATGTCATTCAGTAGCATCATGTGAGACAGGTTATGCCTCATACACACCCTCTATAACAGCAGAAATTACTCTAAAGGGACATTACAACTGAAAATAGGACGTTTCCAGGCTGCCAGAAAGTGATTGCCTCTCATAACATGGGTCTGGGATCTTGTTTCTCCCTCATATGTGCTTCATGTCATTCAGTAGCATCATGTGAGACAGGTTATGCCTCATACACACCCTCTATAACAGCAGAAATTACTCTAAAGGGATGTTAAAACTAAAAATATCCTGTTTCCAGGCTGCCAGAAAGTGATTGCCTCTCATAGCATGGGTCTGGGATCTTGTTTCTCCCTCATATGTGCTTCATGTCATTCAGTAGCATCATGTGAGACAGGTTATGCCTCACACACACCCTCTATAACAGCAGAAATTACTCTAAAGGGACATTACAACTGAAAATAGGACGTTTCCAGGCTGCCAGAAAGTGATTGCCTCTCATAGCATGGGTCTGGGATCTTGTTTCTCCCTCATATGTGCTTCATGTCATTCAGTAGCATCATGTGAGACAGGTTATGCCTCATACACACCATCTATAACAGCAGAAATTACTCTAAAGGGACATTACAACTGAAAAAAAAACAACTCTGTTTTCCAGCTGCGAAAAGTTGAAAAATATTAAGTCACTAGTTATTTTTCTGTTTGGTCTTTGACCAGTAATTTTCTAGCAACCCCTTATATTTTTTATTTGTTTCATGAGTTTTTAGAAATGTTTCTAAAGTAGTTTTAACTTGATCTACTTCAGAAATATCACTTGATAACATGCCACCCATACTATGTCACTACACTACACTGCACTAGTGCAGTGTAGTGTAGTGTGTGTAGTGACATGCTGAGGGAGAAACATCACTGCACTACACAGTAGTGTAGTGCAGTGATGTTATAGTGCAGTTTCTTTTTGCTGGTCACAGAAGGCAGAGTTTGCAACATAAAGCAAGACTGCAATTTATAGTCCAAGGCAATACAAATTTCACAAAATAAATCAAAGTAAAAATGAAAACACTAACAGACCTAAACCAACATGGTGAGCTGTGTGGCAGGCAAGGTTGGACCAAGTATGCAGGACTCTTAAGGCAGGAGTGAACTTAGCAATGTTTATTTAGGGAACAACAAGCAATACTGAACACCAATAAACTGGGGCTGGATGGGTGCCAGCACTCAACATAAACTAAGGAGCAGAGTGGGTAACAGCTGACAACACGACAAAGAACTGACACAGACTGAGGACTGAAATACAGACACAGGATAACAAGAGGATCGGGAACAGGTGGAGTCATTGCTGGGAATAATTAAACAAGATAGGACCATGAACTTTCCTAAATAGAAGGCAGACAGGACAGAGTAGCCAAGTAAAACGGGAATAAACTCAATACAAAGACAGACGCAGATGTGACACAACACTGGGAATAAAACTGGATACAAAAACACAAGAGGCAAGGAGCTTAGACACAGAGGAACAAGACAGACACTAGAGTACAAGATGCAAAGAAGACAACACAGAACATATATTCAATTTAAATAACTATTACTAATAATAGGGCCTAAAACCTATAATGAAGTAAGAATCAAAACCCCATGAAAACTGTGAAACAACACAAGAATCTCTCAAATGAAAACAGAACCTAAAAGAACAAAACACTGGGCAAATGGCCCAGGACCATAACATAAACTAACAAATCTAAAACAGGGACACTGAGGACACTCGAACAATATTTTAAACCCAGAAACCCTGAACCGTTTACTGGCATGCTTTGCAAAAAAACTTTTTGTGTTTGCTCATGCGGGGCTTCTTCACGCAACTTTTGTGGTACCACCGTGGGCGAGCATCACAGCCGATCTAAATTAGAAAAACACGGACACACAAATATTATGGAAAAATTACTAATGGTTGCTAAATTCTTAGATCACAAAGAAGGCCATCATGCTTAACGACTACAATAAGTCCTTTTCAGTGATTACATGTTCTGTCATAATTTTAACTTCATATTTACATATTTATTGCAAATGATCATATCTCTTAAACAGAACCTGAGAAGGACACATAAAACATAAGCATTTACCCAGTGATTGTCACCATCTCGGTTGCCACAATAGTGGCAGAGGTCAGTCAGGTCATCTATAACAAGAGGACAGTAATTTACTTTTAATCATTATAAGCAGTGTTTGTCTTACTAAATAATAATAATGTAACAATAATAGATAAATCTTCCGAACACATTCAAGCTAAAATGATACTTTTTGCCATATAATTTATATATTTAGGAGATACCTGTATTTTCAAGAAGACTGATTGCGATATGGTGTCTTATGGCAGTGACACCTGAGGCTGAGTTATCAAACTCTACTGGAACATCAGCCAAGATGCACTCAGCGAACTGTGCAAGAAAGTGTGCAAGAATGCAATTATTACTTGAAGTAACAGTTGCCATACAAAAATTGCAATTATATTCAGCTACAGACATGTGCTGTGTGATGCTGATGAATCAACCGCAGCTCTGTGATGCTGTCATGTATATTTGGACTGAAATATGATGAATGAGCAACTGAGCAAATCTGTGCCACTAAGAATACAGCTCTCCAGCATGGTTCAAGCAATTACATCTTTTGAACTGGCCATGAGCATCAATTATCTAGAAGCATCACATCTATAAGACCTTTCTTCTCAATTGCACTTTTTGCTGTTTTTTAATGCAAAAATGAAGGCACTTGGGCTCCATAAATGTCCCATGAAATTTGGTTTAGTATTGTGTCCCTGGATGGTTACATACTCTTAACTTATGAAATGTAATGAATACAACATGGTTTATTCTTTAACTATGTGTTGACTTATGTAGTGTAACAGCATTGTCACTAACACATTTTAAATTTTCATTTATTCAAATATGTATGTATGTATGCTCTTTTAAGTGAAGTCAGGAACTGGTACACCCAAATTATTACTGTCCATTAGCTATTCCTTACTGCTAGAGATTCAAAATGTCTTTCATTCAGTTACCAACATTATGCGTGATCTTGCTGTCCATCATGCTTTAACACATACCTTCAATACATAGGCCCCACATGAAACTGCGTCCAGTTGTTTGGGGTGGGGCAGTGTGTCACATGCCCATCTGGACGGATTAAGTCCTCTATGTCTCATGAAGGACCTGAAAGACATATATGGTAAATATGTACAAATTTATACAACAAAAATGAATTACATGTAGAAACCCAGCCATGGTTGGTATGTAATGGGTAGTGATACAGGTCAGGGGAAGGGTACCAAGCAAAAATCTGCACCAACTCAGACATGTGGCTCTTCAAGAACAAAATATGCACAGTGGGTCCCAGTCAACAACCACTGTCGCCAATGCTACTGATCAGGAGGGTGCTGGCAGAAACTGTGCAACTACTGATTTAAGATGGAGGAGGAGAGGGAAATATGTGTTAGAGGCAGTGAGAGAATGACTGGCAGGAATGTAGAGTTGAGAATACAGACATGAAATATAGGGACAATGATAAATGGTGACAGAGGAATATAGTGGGATAATATTGGACATTGACTCAGTGCTCATTGTTGTTTACCATTGTGATGGACAAGTTAAAAGATGAGGCCAGGCAGCGGTCTCCATCGAGTGATGGCTGCAGATGACTTTGTGATCTTTAGTGAAAGTTAAACTGTTACAAGTGAGCCTGGAGAGGAGGGGACATGTTCTAGAGAGGAGGAATGAAATTCAGTAGCAGCAAGACACAATTCATGTGTATCCATTGGGGGAGGCAGGTGTAACAGAGAAGATGCAAGGCACTGAGTTAGTAATGGTAGATGACTTTAACCTGGGGTAAAACAGCCAATGCATTAGAGAATGCACACCAGAGGTAAAGAAGAGAGTGTAGGCTGGGCAGAGTGGGTGGAAACAAGTGAAACAATTTATGACAGAAGGATATCAGCAAGAGTGAAAAGTAAGTGTTATGAGACACTAGGAAAACCTTCTATATAAAGTATATAAAGTGGGCAAAGGATGATGAAGAGGAAGGAAGATCACAGAGAATGTCCATGGATGTAGTGAAGGGTGACATGCAGAGGTTTGGTGTGACAGAAGAGGATGCTTTGGATTGTGAGAGATAGAAGCAGGTGATCCACTGGGGTGACCTGTACAGGGTGCAGCTGCAAGAAAAAGTGGATATAAATCAATAATTGTACAACATACTGTTACTTCCAAAAAAAAACAACAATTAAAGTGTTATGGATCTACTCTAAAGTCAAATTTTGAAATAATGTAAATAGTGGAAGAAGGCATGATATTTGAGAAGAAAGAAATAACGTTTTTTTTTTTTTTTTACAGGAAAGGACACACATTGTACATTAAGTAATTTTACAAATACTGACTACACTGCATATATCACGGTGTTGTGGTGGTTAACGCTATTGCCTCACAGCTAGAAGGTCTGGGTTTAAATCCTGTTAGGCACGGGCCTTTTTGAGTGGAGTTTGCATGTTCTTCTCTGGTCTGTGTGGGTTTTCTCCAGGTATTCTGGTTTCCTCCCACAGTCCAAAGACATACAGTTACTGGGGTTAGGTTAATTGGTGATTTTAAAATCCCATTAGTCTGTGTTAGCCCTGTGACAGGCTGGTGACCTGTACAGGGCGTACCCTGCCTCTCGCCCTATGTCTGCTGGGATATAACGAGTGTTATATCCCAGCAGCCCCCTGCAACTCCAAAGAGGATAATTTGAAGAGAATGGATGAATACACTGAATGTGTATGCATACATGCAAGTAACACTTGGAAAAATCAAAAATGTGGTATATTTTCAGAACTCACTTGAAGTGGGATGATGTTGTAGTATTATCAGATTCTACCTATCCCAGTGTTATTAAATAGTTAGTGCAAATATGCAGATAGAGACTAATTTACCTTGTAATGTCCAGGCAGCGTTTGATGCTTGTTTTTCTTTCCCCCAATGGGTCAACAAAAAGGCTTCTCTTCTCTCCTGGTATGATTACCTAAATGTAGAAGTATGAGAGTTACAAATACCGCAACATCACAATGTACTGGTATCTAGCCAAGTAGACCGAATGTGCTAATAATTTATGCTTGAACATGTTTTCTAGATGGGGGCAATTATTGTAGAAACAAAACAAAACAAACCCTAAAAAAAAAACTTGGTAAGGTGTAATTCCACACTGGGTCTCAAAAACAGTCCTTTTTCCTTTGCATAGATTCTCCAAGTATCAGAATCATAAAGGGATGAAGAGCACGTTGGTACTGGAAAGTGTTTAAGACATTTGTTCTGTTGTTCAGGTTTCCCTTTTTGATATATATATATATATATATATATATTGTACTGTCCTGCCCCAACGCCTTGCCAGGGTCGACAGCTGGTTAACTCCTCTCCAACAAACCACACAAATGACAAGTTCCAGTTAACTCTTTATGGTAAGTTGAAGTAGGGTAAAACTGTGAAACAAAATACAATTCCATTCAGAGGGCGATTTGACAGTGCTATAGAAAATAGCTTAGAAGCTAGATTAGCTTAATCAACAAATAACAAATATAGAACTCTACTAAAAGTTAGCAGGGCTCTAAACTAGGTGGATTAACATTTATCTTGTTTTATATGCATATAATTAATACAACATACCGACGATGCCTTCAAGGGCTGACTTGAGACTCAACAGACAGAAATCGCGCATCAAGCTTGTTTTCCCGCACAACAATGTCCACTGCTCATGACGTCATCAGTCGATGCCGCAAGCATAAAAACACTACCCTTGTTCCCCAGTAGATGGCAGCAAAGGAACATGAAAAACTTATAAACACCAAATTTCTCAGCAAAGACAACAGGAAGACAACATCAAACAGAACACTCCTTCCTGCGGGGCTGTAGTGTCGCCAGGTACTGCTTGCGCCACCTGTCCCAGAAAGTGTTAGACAGGCTTTGAACTCTGCGCCACTGCTGCTTGTGTAAGTCCTTGTGGTCAAACTCGCCAGCTGGAGGTGGGCAGGGGCCTACCTTTTGAGTCAGCAGTGATGCGGGTGTGAGGATAAAGGGATCTGTTGGGTCAGTAGACACAGGCACAAGTGGGCGGTTATTCACAATGGCCGTGACCTCAGCCAAAAGGGTTGTGAGCACCTCGTGTGTGAGCTTAGAAGAAGAAGAAGAAGAAGAAAGAGCTTTATTTGTCACATACATTTACATGCAGTGAAATTCATTCTCTGCATTTAACCCATCACACACATGGAGTATGTAGTACACACAGCACAGCATGGAGCAGGGGGCAGCCAAAGGGCGCCCGGGGAGCAACCTGGGGGGGTGGGCTTGCTCAGGGACCCACAGTGATGCCAGCCCGAGGATTTGAACCAGGGTCCTCTCAGTGACGAACCCTCTTCTTCTCCCCTAGGCCACCACTCCAGCTTAGATCTTATTTGCATGAGCATTGAATCCAAGATGCGGCGTGTGACACCGATCATTCTTTCCCACACCCCTCCCATATGAGAGGAGTGTGGGGCATTGAAGGTCCAACTGCAGCCCTGCTCAGAGAGGAATCTCTCCAGTGTCTTTTCATCAGCATTTGAACGGATTTTGAGGTCTTTGGAGGCGCAGATGAAATTTGTGCCCCTGTCTGAGCGTAGGTGTTTCACTGGCCCCCGTATGGCCTGGAACCTTCTGAGTGCATTAATGAAGCTGGATGAATCTAAAGACTCGATGACCTCGATGTGAATGGCTCTGACAGATAAGCAAGTAAAGAGAACTGCCCACCTCTTACTCTCAGCGTGTCCTCCCCTTGTGCGACGTGCAGCAACAGCCCAGGGCCCGAACACGTCCATGCCAACATTAGTAAAAGGTGGCTCAGTGCTGAGTCTGTCGGGTGGCAGGTCAGCCATCTTTTGAACTTCACATTTTCCTCTGAGTTTGCGGCAGACAAAGCATTCAAAAATTACTTTGTTTACGACTCTTTTGGCACCCAGTATCCAATAGCCAGCAGATCGGATGGCGCCCTCAGTAAAGTGGCATCCTTGGTGTTGTGACTGTTCATGAAAGTGACGCACAATGAGGGTGGCTACATGGTGACCTCCAGGCAAGATCAGCGGTCTCTTCTCACTGGGTTCTAGATCGGCAGCTGTGAGACGTCCTCCGACTCTCAGCGAGCCTGCTTGGTCAAGAAAGGGATCCAGGGACCAGAGAAGACTGCCCTTTGGAATGTTTGTGTTGGATGAGAGGCACTCTAGTTCTCTCTCAAAGGTCTCCTGCTGGACTGTTCTAATGATGACTGTTGTGCTCTGGTTGAGAACATCCACTGTTGCAGGTGTGCAGCAAGGATGCCATCCCTGACACTGTTCGCTATTCTTGTCTTTCCTGAAACACTTAACGCCCACCAGGCTGTTGTTGAGATCTGGTCCGGTTAGGAGCACTTGGTTTAGAGACAGGCCATTGTGCTGTGCGCTGGAGTCAAACACGACTCTTATCTGAGAAGGCTTTTTCGGGTGATAAACTCCAAAGCACGGTAGGTACCAGTGTTCCTCTCCGGGGTTCAGTAGGGGAGCTTCTTCCGCGTGCCCGCTCTGAAAGATCCTTTCCATGAACGTAATGAACTGCTGTTTCATTTCAGGTCTCCTTTTGAAGGAGCGCTGCAGCGAATTGAGGCGTTCCAGCGCCTGGGCACAGTTGTTGGGCAGCCGTGGTCGGGGAGCTCTGAAAGGAAGAGGAGCCACCCAGCTGTTTCCCTCGTCCTTGTAGACTCCATGGTCCATGATGCTCAGAAACTGCATGTCCTCTATGGACGGTGCCTCTGTGTCATCATCCTTTGTTGTCTGAAATGCATCACTGTCCAAAGTGTTCTGTATTGCCTTTGCATGACTGCCTCCATGCAAAATGAAGTGTGAGAAGGGTTCAGTGACACAGTATCTCTCCTTCACCGTGTAGCTGTTTGGGCATGGCTGAAAGAGAGAAGGGCGTCCGTTTCTCAGCACATTGGTGTAGTAGGAGTGGACAAGCGGCGGCTTGTGCATGTCCCCAATACACACATCACCCACAATCACCCAACCCAGATCCAGTTTTTGGGCGTAGGGTGCATTGTGTGGGCCGTTCACCTGTCTTCTCACCTTGTGGGCTCTGATTATGTCCCTGCCTAACAACAGCAAAATGGGGGCTTGTGGGTCGAGATTGGGGATGTGCTTTGCGAGATGTCTCAAATGGGTGTGGCTGGAGGCGACCTCGGGTGAGGGAATTTCCCTCCGATTGTTTGGGATTTCGTTGCATTCAATCAATGGTGGCAGTGACAGCACAATGCTGCCATCCACAGGTTCCACCATGAAGCCACATGCCTGTCTACCTTCAGTCTCTATTGTTCCCGCACATGTTTTCAGGGAGTATGGTGAGGGCTGTCCTGAAATATTGAAAATACTGAAAAACTCTGTTCGTACAAGTGATCGGTTACTTTGATCATCTAAGATGGCATACATACGGACTGCAGCATAAGAGTGGTTGGCTGGGTATACCTTTACCAGACATATTTTCGAACAGGAGCGCCCTGAGATGTCCTTTCCACACACCTTGGTGCATGTGGCCGAGACAGGAGTCTCCCCGCCATTCTCAGGTGCAGGGTTCTCTGAGCTGCTGCCTTTCAGTGCTGGGCCAGGGTGTAGCGCTGCAACATGCATGTTGCTTCCACATTCTGTGCAGCTTACCTCATCATTGCAGTTTCTTGCCAAGTGTATGGCTTTGCAGCACTTGTAGCACACTCCATGTTTCTTTAAGAGTGCCTTTCTTTCCTCTATGGGCTTATCTCTAAATCCACGGCATTTGTGGAGAGGGTGGGGCTTGTTGTGCAAGAGACAACGTTTCGCTGGGTCCTCTCTGCTGGTGGACTTACTTGCAGATGGGGAGTCAGAAGGTGTTAGTGAGGTATCAGGAGACACTCCTGTCTTGAGAACAGCTACTGCCCTCTGGCTCTCTAACTTTGATGCAGGCTTGTGATAACCAGACTGTTCGTTGCTGGATGCTGCCAGCATGAAGCCAGGATCATTTCGCATCCTTGCCTGCAGGCACACAAAGTTCACAAAGAAGCTGAATGGGGGATAGGGGACCCTATGTTGTTCCTTATAATTAAAACCTAATGTGAGCCACTTCTCTTGCAGGTAGAATGGCAGTTTCTGCACAATAGGGTTAATCCCGCGGGGTGTGTCTAGATAACTGAGGCCGAACAGGTCCCCATCAGCCTTTGCTGCCTGTATTTCCATCAGTAAGTCCCCAAGCTCTCTTAGTTTGAGCTCATTCTTGTTCTGCACTTTGGGAAAGCTTTCCAGCCTTTTGAACAAGGAGTTTTCAATTACCTCAGGTGCACCATAGTACTCATTGAGCCGATTCCATACAGCCCTGAGTCCATGTTCTGGGTGATTCACGTGAACAGTTCTTATGCGTCTAGCATGTTCGGATGAGTCCTTGCCTAACCATTTTACAAGAAGGTCAAGCTGCTCACTAGCTGAGAGGCTGAGGTCTCTGATAGAATTCATAAACGATGCTTTCCAAGCTCTAAAGCATTCAGGACGGTCATTAAACTGCACAAGCCCAGTGGAGATAAGCTCACGCCGGGCCATAAATCTGACAAGGTCTGATATTCCTCTGTTTTCATCAAACTGAGCATGTACAGGGCTTCTTTGTTGGTGAGCAACACTGGGTAGTAAGTGGGAATTGTCTAATGGTTGGTTATATGCAGTGTCACTGTAGTCATTTCCTAAAGGCTTCTGCATTATTTCAGGGCGAGGTGTCGTTTTAGGCACATAGTCAGTGTGCTGTGATTGTGGCATTATGTGGTTCTGCTGATGAGGTATTCACTCACGGTGTGGTAAGACGCAATGGGATGGGCATATTCAGGGGTCTGAATGTCTGGAATGCTTGCGGGAGTGCTTTCTAATAGCTCTGCTGGAGAGTATTTATCTGCTCCCTCAACATAGTCCTTTGTGCGTACCTTTGAATTCTCGGTTGGCACATCAATGTCGCTGAAAACCTGCTTGAATTCTTCTTGCACTGCTGCCTCTAGGACGTCTGCTTTGGCCGCTGTAGCTGCAGCTTGTTTTTCGAGGCGGACTCTATTCAGTGTCATTTCCAAACGCTTATTTTCTAATTCCAATTCTGCTTGCTTTAATTTCAGTTCATTCTCTTTTGCAGCGAATGCCACTTCAGTCCTAGCAGCCTCTGCTTCTGCCCGCGCCTGAGCAGCAGCTAACTTGCTAGCAGAGGAGCTTGAAGACCTTTTAGATGAGCAGGCTGCGTCTGATCTGGTTTTTATGGAGCGTGTGGTCGAAGCTTTTTCCGACATCTTGACGCTGATTTTAATCGTACTTGCTTGAAAAGACAATCCAGTTACTGTGATTCTGTCAGGTCCGTCACTCACACGGTGTCGTTCTGTCCTCCAGTTGCGAAGATCAGCCCGCCAGAAGACGTCGTTTTACTGTACTGTCCTGCCCCAACGCCTTGCCAGGGTCGACAGCTGGTTAACTCCTCTCCAACAAACCACACAAATGACAGGTTCCAGTTAACTCTTTATGGTAAGTTGAAGTAGGGTAAAACTGTGAAACAAAATACAATTCCATTCAGAGGGCGATTTGACAGTGCTATAGAAAATAGCTTAGAAGCTAGATTAGCTTAATCAACAAATAACAAATATAGAACTCTACTAAAAGTTAGCAGGGCTCTAAACTAGGTGGATTAACATTTATCTTGTTTTATATGCATATAATTAATACAACATACCGACGATGCCTTCAAGGGCTGACTTGAGACTCAACAGACAGAAATCGCGCATCAAGCTTGTTTTCCCGCACAACAATGTCCACTGCTCATGACGTCATCAGTCGATGCCGCAAGCATAAAACACTACCCTTGTTCCCCAGTAGATGGCAGCAAAGGAACATGAAAAACTTATAAACACCAAATTTCTCAGCAAAGACAACAGGAAGACAACATCAAACAGAACATATATATATATATATATATATATATATATATATATATATATATATATATATATATATCATTAGAATATAGAATTTTGGCTCTGCATTTACAAATGTGAAACCTGAATTGTGCATGTTTTTGTACAAACTACTTGTTCTCTTTTCTTTTTATTCCTGCTCTTAACAATGCCTCATGTCCTTTAAATCATGATGACAAAATCAGATAGCACCCATTTCAGTCCTACTTTGGAGGATACATGCAAGTTATTTAAGGTTTCAATAATACCCATTGGGGCCACATTCCTCTGAGCTATTCAGACTACTTCTGGCCTAAGTCTCTATGGCCCTATGTCTTAGAGTAAGAGTGAAACAGAGACAGAATTATTGCATTCAGGAGCCAATGACATTTGAAGATTGTACAGTCATTAAATGCTTTTTGCAAACTGCAAATAATTTTGTTAATTTTATAATTATCACACTTACTCTTAATGATCACTGAGTCTGTTGTGGGCTTAATGGACGCAGTGGAGACATGAACCATGCTTGGAGGGGCAGTGGCCGATGAAGACGTGGTGGTGGTGGTGGAGGGGCCAGGTGTGGTCTTGGTGGCAGTGGATGACCCAGGTGTCAACGTGGTGGTGGTGGTGGTGGATGGCACAGATGCGGACGTGGTGGTGGTGGATGGCACAGATTTGGACGTGGTGGTGGTGGTGGTGGATGGCACAGATGTGGACGTGGTGGTGGACAGCACAGGTGTGGTGGTGGTGGTGGTGGTGGACAGCACAGGTGTGGCGGTGGTGGTGGTGGATGGCACAGATGTGGACGTGGTGGTGGACAGCACAGATGTGGACGTGGTGGTGGACAGCACAGGTGTGGCGGTGGTGGTGGTGGATGGCACAGATTTGGACGTGGTGGTGGTGGTGGATGGCACAGATGTGGACGTGGTGGTGGACAGCACAGGTGTGGCGGTGGTGGTGGTGGATGGCACAGATGCGGACGTGGTGGTGGTGGATGGCACAGATTTGGACGTGGTGGTGGTGGTGGTGGATGGCACAGATGTGGACGTGGTGGTGGACAGCACAGGTGTGGTGGTGGTGGTGGTGGACGGCACAGGTGTGGCGGTGGTGGTGGTGGTGGATGTAGTAGAAGAAGAAGAAGAAGAAGAAGAAGAAACAGCCTTTATTGTCCCACAGAGGGGAAATTTGGGTGTAACAGCAGCCGCAGTTATTATAAATATAAATAAAGATATAATAATTCACACTATTAAGAAAAGAATATATATAAAATCAACAAACAATATTAACCTAATACTAATAATAATAATAACACTATATACAATGTACATGATGTGCCTGTGTGTTGAACCTTAACAGGCCGGACTATTTACAGTATATTATATATTATCCTACAATGTGTAGGTTATTGTGGTTTTTGTTGGGAGCAGTGATGGTTATACAGTCTTACAGCTGCTGGGAGGAAGGATCTGCGGTAACGCTCCTTTGTGCATTTAGGATGCAGCAGTCTGTCACTGAAGGAGCTCTCCAGCTCAGCAACAGTTTCATGCATGGGATGGGAGACCTTGTCCATCAGTGATGTTATTTTGGTCATTTTAGAACACTTACGTGGTATTCTTGGCTGTTCCTCTCTAAATGCCACCAAGTGATCGATGTTTATTTTCGGTATTGTCAGTCCTTGGCTGTCCACAAGATCCACACTTTTTCCCTGAATAGCAGCTATGATGTAAGGGCCGAGGTAGTTTGGATCTAACTTGCCCCCTTTCCTCTGCTGGCTCCTCGTATTCAGCCTCAACACTTTCATGCCAACATGAAATTTGTGATTTGGTGTACCTTTTGTTTTTTTATATTGTTTTATATTGTTTTGATTGTGCTGTTTTGATGTTTGTTATAGCAGTTTGAAGCACTTTGTCAAGCCTCAGAATTTCCTCTGTAGCCTCCTCAACAGACAAAATGTCCTCCACACTGCTGTCCACCTATTTAATGGGGATTAAAACACATAAAAAATTGTTAAAAAGGTTAGAAATTAGAAATTGTATTTATTTAAATAAGACAAAGGTTTGGACAACAACTCACACTGTATTCACCAGGAATTTGAGTGGGGTACCTGGCCTCTCTACCAAACATTAAAAAGAATGGCGAGTATTTTGTTGTGACATGGCGCTTTGTCCTCAATCCGAACATGACAGCATCCAAGTGTTTGTCCCATTCCTCTGGTCTGTCATTGACCAGTTTTGACAGTGCTCTGCAAAATCAAATAAAGCATTCATTAGAATATGATTTAATTTTAAAATGTACACATAAAAACGTGTAAATTACATTTTACCTCTGTATGGTCCCATTCATCTTCTCAACCAACCCATTTGTCTGCGGGTGGTATGGGGCACAGAGACTTCTTTGTATGTTAAGAGCTTTGCAAACACTTCTATTGATCTGTATTATGCAAAAAAATGGAACACAGGTAAAACAAGATTAGACTGTGCTTGCTAGTGAGTGCAATAGTAGCAGAATAACCGATATTATAAAAGGTGGCTTTATCTTTGGCATTTTAGCAGTTGTTTACGTACTTCGTTTACAAACTCCTTCCCTTGATCCGTAAGAATGCGCTTCGGTGCTTCAAACTGATAAAAAAATTTAAGAATGCACCGGGTAACCTCTTCAGCACTCTTGGATTTAAGAGGGTATGCTTGTGGCCATTTTGTCAGGTAGTCGATGAGCACACAAATGTACTGGTTTCCACTGGAAGTGGTTTTGAGTTTTCCAATCAAATCCATCCCAACTAGTTCAAATGGCTGGGTTACCTTTCAAACACAGAAGAAATTACTAGTTTCATTTTGGCAATTTGGTGTCAAATATTTCTGTTCTTTTTAATAACTGGTTTTGTTCATGCCTAAAAAAAAATTGCAGAAAAAATACACATAAATAGTCTACCTGTATTGGTGTGTACTCCACCTCTTTTTTTATTATGACACTGCTGGTCTGGCATGCCACACACTGAGTCACCTGGAAGGAAGAAAAAAAAACAAAAAAACAATAGCCTTTTTAATTGATAGTAAACATTAAAAATTTGTGAAAACTGATTTTAAATGGCTTAGATGATTAAGACATCAACAACAGCTTTCATCTGTGCACCATGTAGGAGCTAAGGAGTTTACTTATTAGAATAAAGTTTTAAAGAACACACTTTTTTGTAGTACTGACAATATATTTGTAAAGTTAAGGTGTATACAGACCCATAAGTTAATGTCATCAGACATTCCAGGCCAGTAAAATCGCTCAGAGATGGCCTGTCTTGTCTTCTTTTGGCCACAGTGTGAACCTCCACTGCTGGCATGAAAATCAATAAATACCTCATTGGCCTCATTTGGCCCACACAGCACTTTAGCCTTAAGGCACTGATGTGTCCCTCTGTACTTTATATAGTACAAGTGGCCATCTGTAATAATTAAAAAAAAAAATCTGTGATGAGTTTCTAAGCCATAACAATGCACTCATAAATATGTGATTGTCTGTTGTACTGTGACATGTTAAACTTTATTCACATCACCAAGTAGCTTGTTATTCACAAATATTTCAAGAATAATAAGTGGGAATTCATTATACAGTACACTGTAGTTCTTACCCAGTGCCCACAGTTCAAAGATCAATAGCAGCACATAAAAAAATAAAGCAATTTTTTTTTTTACCAGTTACTTGTAAGGGAAAACTTTGGCACAAAAACACAAACTGTTACGTTACCGACTCTTGTGTTTGGACCACAGCTGAATAAATACCACTTGTGAAAATGACATAATTAAATAAAGTGGCGTTTTTTTGTTACTACTGCTTCAGTTTTGCTGCAAAATGTTTATCTTTGTACAAAGACAAAAAGGAATAAAAGGTTATCGTGTTGGCATCGCTAACACCATTCCCAGGTTGTTTGTTCTGATAACCAAATTCAGTTGCTGCAGACTTTTAACAGTTATCCAGAAATTGCACCGTCTGCAAGTCTGCACCGTCGCCTCTGCTAATGGTGGTGATGGCGATGACGGTGGTCACTCGGTAATGATACAAGAGACTATACATGTTTTAGGACAGTAATTGGGCTACACCACTTTTGTTCGCCGAAGTGCGCTATATTTTAATAAAGTACAATTAAAATCTTGTGTCAAATACAAACTACTTGCAAGAATAACAGTGACAGGTTGAAAAGTACTATTCGTAAAAAATTAAACTTACTCACCTTGAACCTCAAAGCTTTTAGCCTTTCGACGAAAATTAGACTTTTGCGTTGTCGAAAACTCACTCGGAAAATTTCCGTTCGTTTTATACGACAAAATCTGGGAATATAGAGTGGGATCCATGAGTTTTTATTTCTCGATGTGCCCTACTAATTGACGGACCCTTCGGCCTATAAATTGACCTGCAGGCCAAAGAACAGAATGCTGGGGAAAATTACATCGACTGAAAAATTAAAGGGACCGCAGGGAATATGGGTGAAAGTCAGAAATATTAGCAAAGAAAAAAGTCAATTCAAAGATATGAATCACTAAAATTATTTTCTAATGATTATTTTAATTGTTTTCCAATTATATTTGTCCCTCTAAAAATTACAATGTTAGTATTTTGTGCAAAAAGTACATTTTTGTCTCATATTATGAGAGGCAATCAGTTTCTGGCAGTCTGGAAATGGTGGAAATGGGATATTTTTAGTTTTAACATCCCTTTAGAGTAATTTCTGCTGTTATAGAGGGTGTGTATGAGGCATAACCTGTCTCACATGATGCTACTGAATGACATGAAGCACATATGAGGGAGAAACAAGATCCCAGACCCATGTTATGAGAGGCAATCACTTTCTGGCATCCTGGAAACGTCCTATTTTCAGTTGTAATGTCCCTTTAGAGTAATTTCTGCTGTTATAGAGGGTGTGTATGAGGCATAACCTGTCTCACATGATGCTACTGAATGACATGAAGCACATATGAGGGAGAAATAAGATCCCAGACCCATGCTATGAGAGGCAATCACTTTCTGGCAGGCTGGAAACGTCCTATTTTCAGTTTTAACATCCCTTTAGAGTAATTTCTGCTGTTATAGAGGGTGTGTATGAGGCATAACCTGTCTCACATGAGGCTTATGAGCTGTAATAAGTTTTTGGCAGCTGTTAAACTCCTTGTTCTCAATTGCTTTCAAAAACAGTACAAAGTCATAAGTATGAATGCTCATGGCGTCTTTATTTATTTACATACCTACAACAGCTACAATTTTTGAACCAAGGTAAACAAGACAGTAAACATTCTATTCGATAGATATAAATTATATTGTGTAATTCGTGACTGGGCTATAAACCACGTCATCTTTCGGTTTCAAGACACACTAAAGTTCCATACATACATACATACATACATACATACATACATACCTTTGCCTTATAAAAAGAGCATAAAATTGTAGTTATTTGCTCGTTATGTCAGTTTAATCCTGAAATGAGCAGCTGGTTATGTACTGTACGCGTTTTAAGCTAATCGCTGTATCTTTAAGGAGCTGCGTGCTCCCGCGGACCGCGTGAACGCGGGGCAGCCGTAGCTTTAAGGACTTGGTCTCTGGAGCTTGAAAAAGGCGACTGGACTTCTTTTTGTTTCTTGAAGACGTTTCACCTCTCATCCGAAAGGCTTCTTCAGTTCTCAACCAAATGGTGGAGAGACCCAGGTATTTAAACCCCTGTGGGCGTAGTCCCCTGGAGGTGGTTATGACCCTCTATTGATCATGTGCTTGAACACATGTGCCCAGGTGTGAAGGGGGCGTGGGTCATATTTAATCAGTGGTTTCAGTTGAAACCAATTTAGGACTCCGCTCCATTGTTTCCTGTGGCCTATTGAGGTCACTGGAACAAAGGTGTGAATGGGGGGTGAGACGTCTGGGAAGGGAGCTCAGGACAGCACTGTAAGCGGGGGAAAGTTGGTGACGTAATCCACCTCCTCTGTTCAATGATGGTTGTTCACAGTGGACATAGATGGCTTCTTTCACTCCTCTTTCAAACCATCTGTTTTCCCTGTCCAAAATGTGGACATTGGCATCCTCAAAAGAGTGCCCTTTTTCCTTCAGATGCAGATGTACTGCTGAATCTTGTCCTGTCGAGGTGGCTCTTCTATGTTGTGCCATTCGTTTGTGAAGAGGCTGTTTGGTTTCACCAATGTAGAGGTCCGAGCACTCTTCACTGCACTGAACAGCATACACTACATCGCTGATCTTGTGTTTGGCGGGTTTGTCCTTGGGATGAACCAGTTTTTGTCTTAGGGTGGGACTTGGTTTGAAGTATACTGAGATGTCATGCTTGGAGAAAATTCTTCTGAGTTTCTCTGACAAGCCTGACACATATGGGATGACAATGTTGTTCCTCTTGTCCTTCCCATTCTCTGTAATTTGTGTTTGGCCTTCATTCCTGTGCATCTTAGCTGATTTGATGAAGGCCCAGTTGGGGTAACCGCATGTTTTGAGGGCTTTCTTAATGTGTGTGTGTTCCTTATGCTTCCCTTCTGCCTTAGAGGGAACACTTTCCGCACGGTGTTGTAGGGTCCTGATCACCCCAAGTTTGTGTTCCAGAGGGTGGTGGGAGTCAAAGAGGAGATACTGGTCTGTGTGTGTGGGCTTCCGGTAAACTTCAATGTTGAGGCTTCCATCTTCCTCGATAAGCACCGCACAGTCCAGGAATGGTAACTTGTTATCTCTGGTGTCCTCCCTGGTAAAACGTATGTATTTATCCACTGAGTTAATGTGACGAGTGAAGGCTTCTACTTCTTGGGTTTTGATTTTGACCCAGGTGTCATCTACATATCTGTACCAGTGGCTAGGTGCCTTCCCTTTGAAAGAACCAAGAGCTTTACTTTCCACTTCCTCCATGTAAAGGTTGGCTACAATGGGAGACACTGGGGAGCCCATGGCACATCCATGCTTCTGTCTGTAGAATCCATCATTGTATTTAAAATATGTTGTGGTAAGGCAGAGATCTAAAAGTGCACAAATCTGATCTGGGGTGAAGCTGGTTCTGTTCAGTAGGGAATCGTCTTCCTGTAGTCGTCTTCTGACGGTCTCCACTGCCTCAGTTGTAGGTATGCAAGTGAAAAGTGAAACCACATCAAAGGACACCATGGTTTCATCTGGATCCAGTACAAGATTCTGGACCTTGTTAGTAAAATCTGTAGAGTTTTCAATGTGGTGGGGTGTGATGCCAACAAGCGGTGATAAGATGGTGGCGAGGTGTTTGGAAATGTTGTAGGTGACCGAGTTTATACTGCTGATAATGGGTCGAAGTGGGACTCCTTCTTTGTGGATCTTTGGGAGTCCATAAATGCATGGAGTGGCTTCTCCAGGGTACAGGCGGTAGTAAGTGGGGCGGTCAATGGCTTTTTCCTTTTCAAGTTGTTGCAGGCAGCAAACAACTTTTTTCTTGTAGTTGCTTGTGGGATCACGTCTCAAGACCTCATAAGTATTGTTGTCACTGAGGAGTGTAGTAATTTTGTTGTGGTAATCCGATGAATTCAGCACAACCGTGCACCTCCCCTTGTCGGCTGGCAGTATGGTGATGTTTTGATCCTTGCTTAGGGCTGTGATGGCCTTCTTCTCCTGAATGGTGAGGTTGGATGGAGGAAGTCTTGCACTGGAGAGAGTGGCTGAAACTTTCATCCTGATCTGTTCTGCTACAGGATGAGAAAGTTTGTTATTTCTTATAGCGGTTTCTGTTGCTGTGATGAGGTCTACTATAGGAAGCTGTTGTGGGGCTATGGCAAAGTTGAGTCCTTTGGCTAGCACATTTTCTTCTGGTTTGGTGAGGACCCTGTCTGATAGGTTCTTCACCCACTTTCCTTGGTTTCCATTGCTTATCGTGTCGTCCTGTTTGTTAACAGATGAATGGTATGCCTTGGTTTGCAGAGTTTGAAATTTACGTAGTTGTCTTTCCTTGCCTTTGATGTGTTGTGCGAGCTGGGCTTTGTCCACAAATGTAGAAACTTCTTCTGCGATGGTGTGAGGTAAGAGTGATGAGAGTTTCTGCTGAGTCTGGTGGATTTTGTTCTGGAGTGCATCTATGGTGAAATGGACCTGTCTTATCCTTTCACTTAAAAGGTGGTTCTGTGCTCTCCATAGAATTTGGTCAGCTCTATGTCCTTTTACTGTGGACCCAAGGTGCAAACTCTTGGGAACCAGTCTGGACTGTCTGCATCTCAAGTTGAAACGAAGGTGGTTCCTGTAGTCCGCTAGCTTTCTTGAGTCCCTTTCATACTCCCGCACCAATTGAAGGGTGTTCCTCCCAAAGTGCAAGGCAATATGTCTGTGTAGATTCTCAGTTATCCAGGTCATAGTAGTCTCTGGAGCTTGAAAAAGGCGACTGGACTTCTTTTTGTTTCTTGAAGACGTTTCACCTCTCATCCGAAAGGCTTCTTCAGTTCTCAACCAAATGGTGGAGAGACCCAGGTATTTAAACCCCTGTGGGCGTAGTCCCCTGGAGGTGGTTATGACCCTCTATTGATCATGTGCTTGATCTATTGATCATGTGCTCTCATCCAACCTCACCATTCAGGAGAAGAAGGCCATCACAGCCCTAAGCAAGGATCAAAACATCACCATACTGCCAGCCGACAAGGGGAGGTGCACGGTTGTGCTGAATTCATCGGATTACCACAACAAAATTACTACACTCCTCAGTGACAACAATACTTATGAGGTCTTGAGACGTGATCCCACAAGCAACTACAAGAAAAAAGTTGTTTGCTGCCTGCAACAACTTGAAAAGGAAAAAGCCATTGACCGCCCCACTTACTACCGCCTGTACCCTGGAGAAGCCACTCCATGCATTTATGGACTCCCAAAGATCCACAAAGAAGGAGTCCCACTTCGACCCATTATCAGCAGTATAAACTCGGTCACCTACAACATTTCCAAACACCTCGCCACCATCTTATCACCGCTTGTTGGCATCACACCCCACCACATTGAAAACTCTACAGATTTTACTAACAAGGTCCAGAATCTTGTACTGGATCCAGATGAAACCATGGTGTCCTTTGATGTGGTTTCACTTTTCACTTGCATACCTACAACTGAGGCAGTGGAGACCGTCAGAAGACGACTACAGGAAGACGATTCCCTACTGAACAGAACCAGCTTCACCCCAGATCAGATTTGTGCACTTTTAGATCTCTGCCTTACCACAACATATTTTAAATACAATGATGGATTCTACAGACAGAAGCATGGATGTGCCATGGGCTCCCCAGTGTCTCCCATTGTAGCCAACCTTTACATGGAGGAAGTGGAAAGTAAAGCTCTTGGTTCTTTCAAAGGGAAGGCACCTAGCCACTGGTACAGATATGTAGATGACACCTGGGTCAAAATCAAAACCCAAGAAGTAGAAGCCTTCACTCGTCACATCAACTCAGTGGATAAATACATACGTTTTACCAGGGAGGACACCAGAGATAACAAGTTACCATTCCTGGACTGTGCGGTGCTTATCGAGGAAGATGGAAGCCTCAACATTGAAGTTTACCGGAAGCCCACACACACAGACCAGTATCTCCTCTTTGACTCCCACCACCCTCTGGAACACAAACTTGGGGTGATCAGGACCCTACAACACCGTGCGGAAAGTGTTCCCTCTAAGGCAGAAGGGAAGCATAAGGAACACACACACATTAAGAAAGCCCTCAAAACATGCGGTTACCCCAACTGGGCCTTCATCAAATCAGCTAAGATGCACAGGAATGAAGGCCAAACACAAACTACAGAGAATGGGAAGGACAAGAGGAACAACATTGTCATCCCATATGTGTCAGGCTTGTCAGAGAAACTCAGAAGAATTTTCTCCAAGCATGACATCTCAGTATACTTCAAACCAAGTCACACCCTAAGACAAAAACTGGTGCATCCCAAGGACAAACCCGCCAAACACAAGATCAGCGATGTAGTGTATGCTGTTCAGTGCAGTGAAGAGTGCTCGGACCTCTACATTGGTGAAACCAAACAGCCTCTTCACAAACGAATGGCACAACATAGAAGAGCCACCTCGACAGGACAAGATTCAGCAGTACATCTGCATCTGAAGGAAAAAGGGCACTCTTTTGAGGATGCCAATGTCCACATTTTGGACAGGGAAAACAGATGGTTTGAAAGAGGAGTGAAAGAAGCCATCTATGTCCACTGTGAACAACCATCATTGAACAGAGGAGGTGGATTACGTCACCAACTTTCCCCCGCTTACAGTGCTGTCCTGAGCTCCCTTCCCAGACGTCTCAACCCCCATTCACACCTTTGTTCCAGTGACCTCAATAGGCCACAGGAAACAATGGAGCAGAGTCCTAAATTGGTTTCAACTGAAACCACTGATTAAATATGACCCACGCCCCCTTCACACCTGGGCACATGTGTTCAAGCACATGATCAATAGAGGGTCATAACCACCTCCAGGGGACTACGCCCACAGGGGTTTAAATACCTGGGTCTCTCCACCATTTGGTTGAGAACTGAAGAAGCCTTTCGGATGAGAGGTGAAACGTCTTCAAGAAACAAAAAGAAGTCCAGTCGCCTTTTTCAAGCTCCAGAGACTACTATGACCTGGATAACTGAGAATCTACACAGACACTTTAAGGACTTGCGCGTTCCAGCGGCACGCAATCAATTTCTGGCAGCCGATCACTTTTTGGCACAACACCGGAACCATGCACGCCAAAACTGTACAGGCATGAATGAATGAATGAACCCGGCTGACTGTCTCGCTCTCACTCCATCACTGCTTCACTCGACCCCCCGGCTGAGAGGAGAAGGGGGACGGCACAGCGCTGTGTGTGTTTGTGGCGATCGAGTGAAGCAGTGATGGAGTGAGAGTGAGACAGTCAGCAGGGTTCATTCATTCATGCCTGTACAGTTTTGGCGTGCATGGTTCCGGCCAGCAATAACAAAACTGAATTATAAATAAAAAGGACTTTTGCTGGCAGTCTCTCGCCAAACCTTTCATCCTCACGGACACTGCCGTATCAAGAATAACGCCGAAGCACATGTACTAATATTGAAAAGTTTTGCGAGGTCTTGCAAAAATAACTCAGGATCTCGCAGAAGTGCCACTTTTTATTTTTCTCCCATGTCCCTTGCGGGGTTCCGTATATAACAGTCTTCATGTAGAGCAACAATTCGTCTTTAAGATCCTCACAGAGTTCTTTGCCATGTTGGAACTTTCAGTGAGCAGTATGAGAGAGTGTGAGAGCTGTACTACAAAACCGAACACACCTGCTCCCTATGCACACCTGAGACCTAGTAACACTAATGAGTCACATGACATTTTGGAGGGGAAATGACAAGCAGTGCTCAATTTGGACATTTATGGATGTAGTCTCTCAGGGGTGTACTCACCTTTGTTGCTGCTGGTTTAGACATTAATGGCTGTATATTGAATTATTTTGAGGGAAGAATAAATTGACACTGTTATATATGGAATGGGAAATTTGTTTTTCAACTCAAATAACCTCTGTGTACTTCTTTGGTATGTAATTGTAATTTTCTAGCACAACGACTGTATTGTGTATTATTCCTCTGTGATACTCTTTTGTATTCAAGGACACAGCAGCCAGGATGCGAGACAACGTGATAACCTTTTATTCTTCTTCCATTCCCCCCATTCCACACACCCACCTGCACCGGCCATTACAAAGACCAAGTGTGTGAAGATGAGAAAACAACTTAACTGTAAGCTGTGTCCAAGGCCATAGCGCGCTTATTATCATGCAGGTGCTACATGGTGGGGGGAACCTGAACTCCCCATGGCTAGTGGAACAAGATTGTATCAACACAATAGTATAAAGGAATGGGTGTTATTCTGTGCTTTGTTCAATGCTGGTGCGAAGGCTGTTCGTGCTGTATTGACCCCTTTGCAAAGGTTAATTCTTTACTTTCAATAAATCATCAGAAAATCAGTTTGGTTTCAGAGCTCAACTTATTTTTTCCACCACAATATAAGCTGCACACAGACTACTTTTTATTGTGTCAAAGTGTCATTCTGTCAGTGTTGTCCCATCAAAAGATATACTTAAATATCTGCAGAAATGTGAGGGGTGTACTCACTTTTGTGATACACTGTAAGTGTGTGGTTTAAGCAGTGGCGGATCTAGTATTTTTCTGAGTAAGGGGCCATCAAGGGGCCACAGTACTCATAAAGGGGCCAAGTATTTGTGGTAGATGTGGTGATATACAGACCAATAAAAGACCAATAAAAATTAAAGCCATTACATTACAAGTAAATCTTATCACCATGAGGTGTAAGAATTCAGTGAATTTAGGTGCCATTTCACCAAATAACAATATCAGACATTTCATACATTACAGCATTAACTGTTGTTGCTCTCCCTAAATGATTCCTGACCTGATGCAAAGGGACTGGAGGTGCCCTGCTCCTGACCAGCCTCTGGTCTGCTGTGTCCTGCTGCTCTCTCCCTCCTCTCACCCTGCTCATCTTCAGCTACAGACTCACTCTTCTGCTCAAAAACTGCTGAATTCCCACCTGAGACTGACCCTTTCTTTTCACATTCTTCTCTATCACTGCCAAACATTATAGTTAATGTTAACACACAAATGCAAATTACAAAGAAGTACATGAATTAGTACTACATGAATTAGTGAAATGCTAACATTCATGTCCAAACACAAGAATGGCCTCAGTTAACATTACTCTTAACTAACTTTGCTTCTTAATTTAATGTTTATCAGACTTGCGCTGTGACAGCTGTGAGTAAAAAGGGATTTATGACTTATCATTACCGACAAACTCCTCAAAATGTAGACTGGCATTGGTTGTCGGTTAAAAAACTTTATCTGCGAGATTGTTCAAATCTTTTTCTTCTGTAAGCTTTATTCATGCAGGTCATCCCTATTTAGCTCATTAGCACTACTGGTGTTTCGGCATGGAATTGCATCCACCTGTAATTTGGTCGTTGCTCTCGGACAAAGGACAGATGAGTGACAGGACAGGGGCACTTCAGGGGGCCAATCAGATTTCAGATGGGGCCAATGCCCCTGTGGCCCCGCCCCTAGAACCGCCTATGGGTTCAAGTATGAATGTGTTTGGTGGTGTTGGAGGGGCTGTAGGCGCAAATTGGCAGCCACCAATCTGTCAGACTACCTCAGGACACCTGTGGCTACATTAGTAACTTACCACCACCGAGTATGATTGAGGTGCGAATGGAATTGTAAAGCGTCTTTGAGTACCTTGAAAAATGTTATATAAGTATTATTATTATTAACTTAGTGCTGCATTAGCACCGGATGTTATGTTTACTGTTAGACCTCTACCATCCACTCAGATTAAAGCCGTGTCAGAAAGTTTCTCATTTTATTTTCTTAGTCTCCTGTTCCACCTGTGTTGTGTTCACTTTTGCTTGGTGTCATTCCCAGCTGTTTCAACTTAATACCTCATTGTGTACACAGTTACCACCACCTCTGTGTTTTTTCCCTTTGCCCTTTGCTGTGTCCTGGGTGTTGGCTTCCTCCTACTGTGCACTCTCCCAGGCCCGGATTAAGGTGGGTCTGGGCCCCGGGGCAAGGAGATTGCAAGGGCCCCCCCCTCCCCCCTCCCGCTCCGAGCCCATACCAACCCCCCCCCCCCCCCCCCCCCCCCCCCCCCCCCCCCCCCCCCCCCCGACACACACTCCCCTACAAAAGTCTCTTTCTGCTCTTCCTTCGTGCAAAATCATCTACCAACTCATCAAAGTTCAGCTGTTGCACAAACTGTGATTCAATTGCAAGAAGTGAGAGGGAGTTCAGACGATTTTGGGTCATTTTCATCCTGAGCTCATTTTTTATTCGAGCCATTCTGGAGACTGACCGTTCCCCTTCACAGTTCGTAATTGGCAGAGTCAAGAACAGTCGAAGTTGCCATATCCTGTAGCCCAGGGGCCCTTTGATTGCTGTCCCCCTAGGCGCTCTAGTCGCCGTACCGCATAGCCCAGGGGCCCTTTGATTGCTGTTTCCTGTGGCACAGGGGCCCTATGGTTGCCATATCCCGTGGCTCAAGGGCCCTTTGATAGCCGTCCCCCGTGGCCCAGGGGCCCTCTGATTGCCGTCCCCCGTGGCCCAGGGGCCCTCTGGTTGCCATATCCCGTGGTTCAGGGGCCCTTTGCCATCCCCCGTGGCCCAGGGGCCCTCTGATTGCCGTCCTCCGTGGCCTAGGGGCCCTCTGGTTGCTGTACGACATGGCCCAGGGGCCCTCTGGTTCCTATGTCCTGTGGCCGAGGGCCCTCTGACTGCTGTCACTCCCCCCAGCCCATTTCAGTTAACCCTTATAGACTAAAGAAGTACAACTAAAGAAGATCCTAGAATAGAGGGCTCTATCGCAATCAGCATCGACATCGGTATCTGGATTGTTGTTGGGCCCCCCCCTGGGCCCCCTGGATCCATGGGCCCCGGGGCGCCAGCCCCACTCGCCCGGTCGGTAATACGGCCCTGCACTCTCCTGTTTGTGTTTATCCTGGTCAAGTGAGTTTAATATTTTGAGCTGCTGGCTCCTGATCTGTTTATGTTCTAAACTCGAGCTAATAAAACCTTAGCTTTTGGAGCTTTCTCCAGTTCTATCCTCGACAACAGTTAATTGTTTTTCACAAATCACACCCTGAGTGGAGGACTGCATATTCCACCAAGAAAAATATTTTCTTGGTTTCAGTATTTTCCACCAGATATTTTTAGGCTCTCGTCGAGGAAATGTAAAAAAAGAAAAAACCCTGATCTTCTAATGCCATCCCACTGAAGAGAAAATGAAAGTGTAGAAGTAGAGACTCACCCACAGAGGTTTGCTGCTGAAGCGGACTGAAGAAGCTTTGAAGGTGAGTACTGTTTATTGTGCTCTCTGTCAATTTTTATCAATAATGCATGTTAATAAACATTAAACATTTTGCTTTCAGTACTTTCTACATGTTAGTGGTTATGTGGCACATTTCATTCATGTTTCATTCATGTTTGTGTTAAACACGTGCTCAGCAGAACTTTCTGAGAAACTCTTGATGAGGGTTCAGCAGTTCAGGGCTTTCGTTCTCACACTGCAGATAAATGATATGATTTTGTTCTGATTTCATAACCAGATGAATCTGTCGGTGTTGTTGCTGCTGACTCTGCCAGTTCTATCCCTGGCCAGCCTTCATGACTCTGAGAATATCACAGAGCAGATGAAAGGTGAACACTGCTGTCATAAATTTGGGAGATGTAATTATTATATGCTTATAATCAAATGTGTGAGAGAAACAACATCACAAAGGCCAATAAATTAAGTTAATACTGCTTTATAAGGTTTTACAAGTAACAGTAATGTAACCTTATTGTTACCATAATGCCTTATTTCAGAAAGAAACTATTGTGGATTTATCTGCAGTGAAATTGTTTATTGATCAGACTGAATTAAGTTGAAAATATATTTTTCTTTTTCCTACTATTTTTTACTGAGTGTTGTACTATAAATTGTATTTTGATACTTTGGGAATGTTGTTTATAGAAACTGTCATGTCACCTGGTTATTCTGCCTGCTTAGAGCAATCGGTATTGATTTGATTATCAGATGAAAAATGATGCAAATTCAATGCATTCATTTAAAGTCTGAAAACTTGATTATATACTGTCCCCTCATAGTCTGGTAGGTAATGATTTTCCCCTTCACATCATTTTCTGTTCAGTGTGCCCACATGTTAAAATGTCACGTCTGTCCTTTTCCTTTGTGCCCACTTGTGTACAGATTCCTCTGGAACTCCTCCAACTGCAGTGAGCAGAGCCACACTAACAACTCTGACTCTTCTAAGTGCTGCTGAGCTGAGACAGAAGAGGACAGTTCAGCCTTCTTCCCTTGTGCGCATCAATGGCACTAACCTGATGTGGGTGACCTGGAACAGCTCTCTTCTCAATGATGCTGTGTCATTTTACAACAAATATGATGATCGCCTTGATTATATCTGCAAATACAAGTGTGAAGCTGGTTTTTATACCCCCAACAAAGGTCATCGTTGTCACTATCCTAGCACAGAAACAAACAACAAAGGATTCCCCTTTGAGATTCTGGTCAACAAAGACAACTTTGAGATCCTGGAGTGGAAGGATGGTTCATCTGGTTCAGTGCCCCAGAATTCAGTCTGGACTTGCCCAGGGGAGCAAATATTTGTGGGCAACAACTATTATGGACTTGGGAAAGTGTCCACTCATGATAAAGCCTTCTACCTTTCTTATGAGGGTAGTGAATATTGGTACTACTACTATCAGGTCCTGACCATCAGCGAAAATGTAATCAGCCAACAGATCTATAATGTCCGGTACAAAACGGATGTCTCTGACGTCTTGCAATTTTTTCCTGAGGTCATGCATCGAGCGATCATCAGCAACTATGAATGCCACCCAGTGGTGCAAACAAAGACCCTCTCAAAGACCTTTCAGGTGGAGCAGAGGTGGGACTTCATCTTTTCTATCAGGTTTGGTGCTAAAACAACCATTAAAACTGGCCTTCCCTTCATTGCCGAAGGAAAAATTGAGTTCAGCACTGAGATACAGTTCCAGTTCACCACAGGAACCACTGTGATGAAGTCCAAGACCTATACTGGGTCTGTGGTGGTCACTGTGCCACCAAACCACTCCTGTGAAGTTTCCAGCATACTGCACAATAACAAAGTTGACATCCCGTTCACAGCACTCCTCAGGCGTACCTACGGTAATGGCGAGATCCACACGACATCCATCACTGGGACATATGGTACCACTCAAGTTGGAAAAATCCAGGCTGTGGTGGATCGATGTGAGCGTCTAGAAAAAGCCAAGCCTTGTCCAATCCCATCCAAATCCAGTATGATGACTAATGATGCTATGCTTTTTTCTCTTAACATCATTTTCTTATTCTGGATTTGAACCCATTCACTGCATGTGATCAACCCTTTAACACTGGGCCATCGCCATCGATACACCTGTCTTTAACACAGAGCGTATCATTGCCGAAACGTCTGATCAGGCGTACAGTGTATCACAAAAGTGAGTACACCCCTCACATGTCTGCATACACAATGAAGAGTAGTCTGTGTGCAGCTTATATAACAGTCTTCATGAAGAGCAACAATTCGTCTTTAAGATCCTCACAGAGTTCTTTGCCATGTTGGAACTTTCAGTGACCAGTATGAGAGAGTGTGAGAGCTGCACTACAAAACTGAACACACCTGCTCCCTATGCACACCTGAGACCTAGTAACACTAACGAGTCACATGACATTTTGGAGGGGAAATGACAAGCAGTGCTCAATTTGGACATTTACGGGTGTAGTCTCTTAGGGGTGTACTCACCTTTGTTGCTGCTGGTTTAGACATTAATGGCTGTAAATTGAGTTATTTTGAGGGAAGAATAAATTTACACTGTTATATAAGCTGCACACAGACTACTTTTCATTGTGTCAAAGTGTCATTTTGTCAGTGTTGTCCCATGAAAAGATATACTTAAACATCTGCAGACATGTGAGGGGCGTACTCACTTTTGTGATACACTGTACTTTCCTATCGGAAAACTTCGTCTGAAAGCTTAGAAATTGCTCTTCACACCCAATTTATGGTTATTACAGTAATTGTTGCCGGAAGTCTGTGAACGGCAGGACATTTGAAAAATGATATGTTGGCAACGACATGTTTGGTGTTAAGGGGTTTACCAAAAATGTACAGCAAAATATATTTTCTTTTATTCTCATGGTTGTAGTAAACTTCTTTTATGCTTGTTGTATTGAAACAATGACAAAGTCTATATCTGAAATGAAGTATGATTAACTGACATAGGTCAGGAATCTGACTAGGATGCCTTCTGCCACTTCCTGGGCACGGTATTCCAGGCCCCAAGGTCCAGGACACATTGGAGAGATTGTGTCTCTTGGCTGGCCTGGAAACACCTTGGTGTTTCCCCAGATGAGCTGGAGTAGGTGACTGGGGGGAGGGAGGTCTGGGCTTCTTTGCTTAGGTTGCTGCCCCACAACCCGGAACCAGGGGATGGATGGATGGATGGATGATCTGCTGAAAAAATCTTAAGTGTCCCTGAGCCTGGTTCTGATGGAGGTTTCTTCCTGTTAAAAGGGAGTTTTTCCTTCCCACTGTCACCAAGTGCTTACTTTACTTTACAATATAAAGCACCTTGAGGTGACTGATTATTGTGATTTGGAGCTATATAAATAAAACTGAATTGAATTGAATGCGAAAGTCTGTGTTGGGCTTTGGGTACAGTGTACCAGAAGGGACACCAAAATATGAAATAGATTTTTCGAGTGATCTTTAAGTTACTAGTTGAGCAAAATGAGTATTTTCAGCCACAGATTCAGAATAAATATCCCAGTTAGTTTGAGTGCTTCCAGGGTTGGCTCTGGGTATATTCAATATAAGCAATAGCTTGGGATGCCATCTGCCGGAGGGGGCGCCGTTGCTTCAGGAAAAAAAAAAAACCCCACCTCGCCTGGGACACCAGAAAGGCTGGAGCCGGCTCTGTTATTAAGCATCATCATGTGTTTGAAGTCTTTAACCAACCTGAGGAAATGTAGGATTTATCCTTTATAAAAGAAATACAGGTGTTTTATTCAGTAACTCATGAACTTATTTTATTAAAAATATTGAAAACAGAATGCGATGGAAAATTTGTTTTTCAACTTATTTTAACCTCTGTGTACTTCTTTGGTATGTAATTGTAATTTCCTAGCACAAAGACCGAGTGTGTGAAGATGAGAAAACAACTTGACTGTAGGCTGTGTCCAAGGCCATGACACACTTGTTATCATGCAGGTGCTACATGGTGGGGGGAACCTGAACTCCCCATGGCTAGTGGAACAAGATTTTTATCAACACAATAGTATAAAGGAATGGGTGTTATTCTGTGCTTTGTTCAATGCTGGTGCGAAGGCTGTTTGTGCTGTATTGATCCCTTTGCAAAGGTTAATTCTTTACTTTCAATAAATCATCAGAAAATCAGTTTGGTTTCAGAGCTCAACTTATTTTTTCCACCACACAGTCAACCCACCTACTCAAAATAAATAAAAAAAAAAAAACAGAAAACAAATATGAAGATTTCTGCGGACTCTTTTGTGTCTGTGCTTATAATTTGGTTTTTGAGGGAATGAGGATTTTGATATGTACTGTGGGCTCAGTGGGGGCCCACCAACTGGTTTCTGCCCTGGGGTCCCTGAGGAGGTTGCTCTGTTTCCATGATGAAGCCTGTGGATGAGGAGATGCTGGAAACAGGCAGGAGTGGAATGAAATGTTCAGAACTGATGACACAGTGTAGCCACTCTGCAACGTTCTCTAGAAGCTGAAATGATTCACTGATGAACTTCACTGTGTGGTCACAAAGAGCTCCAAACACCAACATTTTTTAGATAACCTTTTACATCAGAACAGAAGCATCACTGATCATCGTTGGTGACCACTTACATGGATAGTTTTAAGGTCATTTAGGTTTATTCAGTGGAACGTCTAAATAATACACTTGAAATCTTGTGGCTGGCTGTTTGCTGTGTCCTTCAACCTGAACACAAAGTGTAGAAAGTTCAGTCTGAGTCACTGAGATGTTGTGTGATTAAAATCAAAAGCAGCAGCTTATGTCACACAGTACACTGTTGGTGCAAATTAATCCACTTTTGGGATGATTTCATCTGATGTATGATGATAATTTCGTTGAATGTATATTGACAATAAACTCCTATTCTATTCTATTCTATTCTATTCTATTCTATTCTATTCTATCTCTAACGATGCATTTTATTGTATCAGTTTGTCAATTAATACATATAATAATACATATTGATTTCAGTTAGTTGATGAAAGCTTTTAAAGGTATTAAAAAGTCTTTATTTAAATACCTAAATAAAAGTTTTATTAAATACTAACTGATTGTACATCTTGTTCCCACATAATACTTGTCCTTATTTTAGTTTTGTATTACTGACCTCTGTGAGCTTCAGCAGAGACATTCTGGCACATTATGATTATTCACCTGCATATTCCAATCCTCTAGATGTGTTTTCATCTCGCAGATGTCACATGTTCAGTTTCAGTGTTTACATCTAAAAGAGAGGATCAATTCTGCCACCTGGTGGATAGATGATACTACTGCAGCTTGTCTGATCACCTGTTCTGTGGTTTGTGTGTTTCCAGTGTCACAGTGTCCTCCAGATTCCTGATGGTCCAGCATGATGGTCCAGCATGGTCCAGTACCTGCATCCAAATACGCAAACACACAAGTGAACACAGCTGCAGAACATCTGCATCTTCATAAACTCACAGAGAGTTCTTCTGTCCGCTGTGGAAGCTGCTGTCGAAGGCCCAATATGCCAAATATTATGAGCATGCTGAGGAGGAAAGGATGCATGCCCTACAACAGGTGTGTCCAAACTTGCGGCCCGCGGGCCGCTTCTGGCCCCGCCCACTTCCTTTCCGCGAATTGATGTCAAAAATAACATACAATTTGGCCCTTTAAGTTACTTTTTTAACATTTCGCCTTCCCCTCCAATTAAGAGGGTTAAGCAAAATGTCAAAAAAGTAACTTAAAGGGCCAAATTGCTTGGCCCTTTAAGTTACACGTGTGCATTGTAGATGTACATGTGCCACCTGCACACTAAACTGACTTTCATCCTGCCCAGTTGGTCTGCTCACATCATTTGACAAACGTGTGTTCAAAGAGAGCGATTGTGTTGCAACGGATGTGTCTCAGTGTCTGAACTGAGCTAAAAGCTGAACTTTGTCAGCTTTTAGCTCAGCTTTTAACACTGTAATTCCTCACAAACTGGTCGGAAAATTGGGGTGCTTGGGCCTGGACAGTTCCATCTGCTCCTGGGTTTTGGACTTTCTGACAGACAGACCACAACGTGTCAGGATAGGACATCACACCTCCTCCACTCTGATCCTGAACACCGGTACCCCCCAGGGCTGCGTGCTGAGCCCCATGCTCTTCACCTTGTTCACGCACGACTGCACCCCAATCCACACCACCAACACAATAATTAAATTTGCTGACGATACCACCATTGTTGGTGGTATTTTATCTACAGGGACGAGGTGAAATGTCTGGGCGAATGGTGCAAAGTCAATGAGCTAGTACTGAACACCTCCAAGACAAAAGAGATCATTGTGGATTTCAGGAGAACAAAGAGGTCAGAACATCACCCCCTTCACATCTCCGGAGAACTAGTGGAACGTGTGGAGAGTGTGAAATTCCTTGGCGTCCACATATGCACAGCCTCAGAGAGGAAGGACCTACGTAGGGTGGTCAGAGCGGCGGAACGTATCATCGGGACTGAACTCCCCAACCTGGACAGTGTATATAACAGCCATCTACAGAACAAGGCTGACAGCATCAGGAAGGATGCAACACACCGTGGGAACTATCTGTTTTCTCTGTTACCATCTGGGAGGCGCTATAGAGCTATTCGTGCTCACACGAACAGACTGAGAAACAGCTTCTTCCCTAGAGCTGTGGCCTCCATCACCCCTCTCAACACCTAATAGACTGCAAACTTGAACATTGCGTATTTGCACATCTTCATACAACTATTTTATCCGTAATTTATTTTATTATTTATCTTGCAATCCATACTTTTAAAACTGTACTGGTCTTATTGTGTAAATATCCATATGCCTATGTAAATATTTTGCTTATTTTTTATTTTACTATTTTTTGGAGAGTGTCAAACTAAATTTTGTTGTATGCAAGTTGTCATGTCCTGGGCCGTTGGCCCAGCATTTTGTGTTAGTTTATTTCCTAGTGTTGTGATATGTCTGCGTCTCTGTCCTGAGTCTGTGCCTGTTCCCCGTGTTTAGTCAGTATGTTCCTTGGTTTGTCACTTCCTGTTTATTTTGACAGTCTGGTTTTCCTGTGCTTTGTGTTCAGCTTTGCTTCCCCTGTGTAATTAGTTTCATTTGCCTCACCTGTTGTTCCCTGCTGTTTCCTCTTGCCCTGATTACCCAGTGTGTACTTAAGCCCTCAGTTTTGTTTTGTTCTCTGTTGCGTCGTTGATGTTTTGTGCCCGCATGTTCCTGTGTTCCCTGTGCCTGCCCTTCGTCTCCCCGTGCCTCCCTTCCAAGGTTTTTGTATTTGTGTCTCCCCGTTGAAATAAATCCCCTTTTTAGTTATGTTTGCTTCTGGAGTCCTTCATGTGAGTCCTTCCTCGTCCGTTTCCTCCCCGGCCATGACAGAACGACGCAACCATTACAAAACCCCCTCCGGCTCCAATTTTTTCGACGGCACTCGTCTAGCGCTGGGGGGCCCGGCGTCTTTGAACAGTCCCCGTCATCGTCACTCACCTGCCTCCCCTTTCGCTGATCCCTCCCTTCCTCGGCAGCCGCGGAGGAGAGGGAGTTCCCGGCAGCAACGGCGGAAGGCACCCCGAGACCCGAGCGGTATAACGCCGCGGACCGCTTCACCACTTCACACCCAATCCTCCGTTTCCGTGAGTAACACTGGCTTCAACGCTACTATGCCTGCGGACAATTATTCCCGTCACCCCCCTGCCTTTCCCCTCCCTGAGGTGGCAAAGCAGACCATTATCCGTTGGGTGGATTCACTGGTTATGGACCTTCTGGCTGACCCATGTGAGCAGGAACAGCAACAGCTCACGGCCCAGCTGCAAGGGCTAGTCGATGATTACCCTTGGTTATTTGGCTCTCTGCATGGGTTAGTGCAGGATTTCTTAACCTCCACCCTTCACCTACAGCAGTCCCCAGTGTCAGCTCATTCTCAGTCCCCAGTGTCAGCGCATTCTCAGTGCCCGGTGTCAGCTGTGTCTCAGTCTCCCCAGTCAGCTGTGCCTCAGGCTGCTTCCACGCAGTCAGCTCCTCTCCCTAGCTCGCAGTCAGTCTCCTCGCAGTCAGTCTCCTCGCAGTCAGCTCTAACGCCCTTAGCTCCTGCTCTCTCTAGCTCGCAGTCTGCTCTTTCTGTCTCCCGGCCTGCTTCCACGCGGCCAGTTTTGACGTACTCAGGCCCCTCTAGCCTTCAGTCGGTTTCCCTAATGTCTGTTCACCCTAGCACTCTGTCAGTTCCTCCAGTGTCAGTTCCTCCAGTGTCAGCTCCTCCTCAGTCGCAGTGTTCCCAGTCAGCTGTAGCTCCAGCTCCTCCTCAGTCGCAGTGTTCCCAGTCAGCTGTAGCTCCAGCTCCTCCTCAGTCGCAGTCTCAGACCCCTCAGTTAGCTCCAGCTCCTCCTCAGTCGCAGTCTCAGACCCCTCAGTTAGCTCCAGCTCCCTCTGCTCACCCTGCTCCCGCTCCCTTGGCTCCAGCTCCCCCTGCACCCGTACCTGTTCCGCGGGTGGGGGCAGCCACGGACGGGCTGACCTCTGCACCCGTACCTGTTCCGCGGGTGGGGGCAGCCACGGACGGGCTGACCTCTGCACCCGTTCCTGTTCCGCGGGTGGGGGCAGCCACGGACGGGCTGACCTCTGCACCCGTTCCTGTTCCGCGGGTGGGGGCAACCAGGTCCAAGCCTTCGCATCGGTTTTCTGTGTTAGCTGCAGCAGCAGGGTCTCAGTCAGCTCTAGCTCCAGTCGCTCTCCCTCGCCTTCAGTCAGCTCCAGTAACTCTTCCTCGGTCCCCAGTGTCAGCTGTTTCAGTGCCCTCTCAGTCAGTTCCCTCAGCCCCTGTCTTAGTTCCTTCGGTTTTGGTCCCAGTTCCCTCAGCTCCTGCTCCTTCTGTAGCTCCAGTAGTGTCAGCTCCCTCTCAGGCCCCAGTGTCAGCGAGCTCTCGGTCTGTCTCCACGCAGCCAGATCTCCCTAGCTCTCGGTCTGTCTCCACGCAGCCAGATCTCCCTAGCTCTCGGTCTGTCTCCACGCAGCCAGATCTCCCTAGCTCTCGGTCTGTCTCCACGCAGCCAGATCTCCCTCGCTCTCGGTCTGTCTCCACGCAGCCAGATCTCCCTAGCTCTCGGTCTGTTTCCACGCAGCCAGATCTCCCTAGCTCTCGGTCTGTTTCCACGCAGCCAGATCTCTCTCGCTCGCGGCCTGCTTCCACGCAGCCAGTCGTCTCCCGGCCTGCTTCCACGCAGCCAGTCGTCTCCCGGCCTGCTTCCCCGCAGCCCGTCGTCTCCCGGCCTGCTTCCACGCAGCCAGTCGTCTCCCGGCCTGCTTCCACGCAGCCAGTCGTCTCCCGGCCTGCTTCCACGCAGCCAGTCGTCTCCCGGCCTGCTTCCACGCAGCCAGTCGTCTCCCGGCCTGCTTCCACGCAGCCAGTCGTCTCCCGGCCTGCTTCCACGCAGCCAGTCGTCTCCCGGCCTGCTTCCACGCAGCCAGTCGTCTCCCGGCCTGCTTCCACGCAGCCAGTCGTCTCCCGGCCTGCTTCCACGCAGCCAGTCGTCTCCCGGCCTGCTTCCACGCAGCCAGTCGTCTCCCGGCCTGCTTCCACGCAGCCAGTCGTCTCCCGGCCTGCTTCCACGCAGCCCCCTGCACCTCGGCTATTCCTCGAGCAGCCCCTGCTGCTCAATAAAGCAGCAGTGTGCCCTGTTCCGCGGTCCCAGCCTACGCATCCGGTGCCTCACTATGTAGGCCCCGTTCAGCCCATGGGCTCAGCTCACTCCAAGCCGATGGGGGTCTCCGCTCAGTCCGAGCCAGGGGGTCCCGCTCAGTCCGAGCCGATGGGGGTCTCCGCTCAGTCCGAGCGCTCCGCGCCAGAGGGTCCCGCTCAGTCCGAGCGCTCCGCGCCAGCGGGTCCCGCTCAGTCCGAGCCGATGGGGGTCTCCGCTCAGTCCGAGCGCTCCGCGCCAGAGGGTCCCGCTCAGTCCGAGCCGATGGGGGTCTCCGCTCAGTCCGAGCCAGGGGGTCCCGCTCAGTCCGAGCCGATGGGGGTCTCCGCTCAGTCCGAGCGCTCCGCGCCAGAGGGTCCCGCTCAGTCCGAGCCGATGGGGGTCTCCGCTCAGTCCGAGCGCTCCGCGCCAGAGGGTCCCGCTCAGTCCGAGCCGATGGGGGTCTCCGCTCAGTCCGAGCCAGGGGGTCCCGCTCAGTCCGAGCACTCCGAGCCAGGGGGTCCCGCTCAGTCCGAGCGCTCCACGTCTCCCGAGGGTTCCCCACCAGAGCCCGGGGTCGCCCTTCTCCGCCGCCGCATGCCCCGCGGTCGGCCTCCAGTGTCTGCTCCCCGTCGCCGCCGCCGCACGCCCCGCGGTCGGCCTCCAGTGACCCCTCCTCGTCGCCGCCACCGCTGGGAGCGCGGTCGGCCTCCAGTGACTCCTCCTCGTCGTCGCCGCCGCCGCTGGGAGCGCGGTCGGCCTCCAGTGACTCCCCCTCGTCGCCGCCGCCGCTGGGAGCGCGGTCGGCCTCCAGTGACTCCCCCTCGTCGCCGCCGCCGCTGGGAGCGCGGTCGGCCTCCAGTGACTCCCCCTCGTCGTCGTCGCCGCCGCTGGGAGCGCGGTCGGCCTCCAGTGATTCCTTCTCGTCCTCGTCGCCGCCGCCGCTGGGAGCGCGGTCGGCCTCCCTCGTTGGGATTTTGCTTTGTGGCCCCTTGGCCTCTGCGGCCTCCTGAACTGTGTGTTTTTTGTTTTTGGATTTCCCACTGACTCCCCTGAACTGTGGACTGTTTTTTCCCCTGCTGTTTTTTGTTTTGTCATAGCTCCTGGACTGTTCCTTGTTTCGACCCCCTGTTTTGGACTGTCTCCGGCCTTGTGCCGTCGCCTTTTGTTCTGGTCCTGTGTTTTTGTTTTCTTCCTGTACGGGTTTGGTTTGTTTTGTTCGCGCCCTGTGATTTCTGTTTTGCTCCCTGTCTTTGTTTTTGTTTCGGGCCCTCCCTCCTGGTCCCCCGCCTCCCGCCCTTGTCGGGTTTTGTTTTCTGGTTTTGGCCGTCGGGAGCCGGCCTTTGAGGGGGGGGTACTGTCATGTCCTGGGCCGTTGGCCCAGCATTTTGTGTTAGTTTATTTCCTAGTGTTGTGATATGTCTGCGTCTCTGTCCTGAGTCTGTGCCTGTTCCCCGTGTTTAGTCAGTATGTTCCTTGGTTTGTCACTTCCTGTTTATTTTGACAGTCTGGTTTTCCTGTGCTTTGTGTTCAGCTTTGCTTCCCCTGTGTAATTAGTTTCATTTGCCTCACCTGTTGTTCCCTGCTGTTTCCTCTTGCCCTGATTACCCAGTGTGTACTTAAGCCCTCAGTTTTGTTTTGTTCTCTGTTGCGTCGTTGATGTTTTGTGCCCGCATGTTCCTGTGTTCCCTGTGCCTGCCCTTCGTCTCCCCGTGCCTCCCTTCCAAGGTTTTTGTATTTGTGTCTCCCCGTTGAAATAAATCCCCTTTTTAGTTATGTTTGCTTCTGGAGTCCTTCATGTGAGTCCTTCCTCGTCCGTTTCCTCCCCGGCCATGACACAAGTATAATGACAATAAAGGTTCTTCTTCTTCTGTGTTCGCGGGTTGGCCAGAAGAGTGTGTGATTTGTGCTTCTGTGGGTTTGATTTAGGGGATGGGGTCTAGTGATTGTGAAATACTGTAATTCTTTTTTTTTTTTTTCAAACATTTTCATCATATACCACATATCTGTCAGGGAAAGGCTGGACTAAAATGTTCATGTTCATCAGGTTTACCCGTGCATATCAAAACCGGCTGTTCTATAATCAAAATATGTGTGACTGATGTATTAAATGACTGATCACATGCTGGAGCTGGCTCTGAGTTCATCTATATTCAATATCTGTGAGTTCAGTGCTTCATTTAAAAGTGAGCCCTCGTGTGCACACCTAGAATCTTTTTTGTGCTCTTCTTCTAGAAAATACGGTCCAGAGCGACCCATAAACACATCACAATATTAAAAACACAATATTAAAAATGTTTACAACTCATACAAATTCCTGAAGGAGTGACAAAATTTTTTACCAAAATGAAAAGCTGACATTTTATTGTATTTAATGAAAATGTATTGATAATCTGTCCAAACTGAAATCAAACACTAAAATGTTGTATTTCTTACAGTGGAGCTGCTGATTGGATTTACAGCAGGACACACACACCTCTGATGGCTCCTCTATAACTGGACATTAACACCAAACTTAAACCGCCATCAAGCTCCCAGGCCTCTGGTAGAGGACTCGACCCTGGAGGGCAATGAGCGCCCACAGGGAGGGCTGAGATTTTTAGTTTTTTACATGCATACAATGTGCAACATCTCATTGGCTAATATAATACTTAATGCAATGCTTTTGTTAAACTCCTTCAATCACATCTTAATTGGCTTATTTAAAATCCACTGTGGTGCTATACAGAGGAGAAATTACAGTTACAGTTGTGTCATTGTTTATATATTGAGGGCTTACCAACATATTTAATCATAAATTGAAGTCAAATAAAGAGCAGTTACAGTAGTGTGGCTTGAGGGCAGCTAAGTTACAGGCCCACAGGGATGGAGTGTGATTTTCTGTCAGAGAGGAGAGGTTAGTGACAGCGAATGAGCAAGCGCCTCATGAAAGTGAGAGAAGGGAAAACTCCCTTTTAACAGGAAGAACTGGGCTCAGGGAGGGGCAGCCAGCTGCTGCAGCCGGGTGGGGGTGATGGGGGGGGAGACGGGACAGAAGACACGCTGTGGAAGAGAGCCAGAGATTAATAACAACTAATGATTAATGTAACCAAGCCTTCATGCAGTGTGTGTGCGTGTGTGTGCGTGCGTGTGTGTGTGTGTGTGTGTGTGTGTGTGTGTGTGTGTGTGTGTGTGCGTGTGTGTGGTGGTGAAGTTATGGGGGTACTGTGCAAGGAGAGCTTTTTCAAAATCTTTTCATAGAAACCACAGATGAAGCGCTGACATGAGGAAGTTCAAAATTAAAAAGAAAAATCCCAAATGTCCTGCTTTCATTCCACGGGACCAGTTCGACCAGTGAGGAGAAGAGGAGCGACGGGGCCCAGCCACAGTATATAAACCTGCAGCAGACTGAAGGGGCACCAAGTGCTGCAGGACTGATGCAGTCGTGAGTATGACTTACTGTGTTTTCTGTCTTCACCTTAACTTTAGAAATCACTACAAGATCTTTCACACAAATGAATGAGTGCATGGCATGTTTCATTCATGTGCTGTCTGGAAACATCAGAACAACTTTTGGGTTTTTTTGTTCAACATTCAACACAACTTCACAGATTCACTAACCTGAGTCCAAACTTTTGATTCAGTATTTTGATGACTCAGCAGTTTAGTGATGTAAAGATGTTTATACACTGTAAAATTTCTGTTGTGTTTTTTCATATCCAGATGAATGTGTCAGTGTTGCTGCTGCTGGCCCTGCCAGTTCTGTGCTCAGCTAGTCTTCATAGTACTGAGAATATCACAGAAAATGGTAAGCACAAAATCCCAGCTCTGTGAACTTTATCAAAATTATGTAAATTATTACAGTTAATTTGTAATCTTATCAGTAATTCTGTAACCATTTTTCAGAATGAAATTGTTGTGTAATTTCCCACAGTGAAAAGAAGCCCCTCAGATTACCCATTCTCACAATCTAACATGTATTTTTAATGTTTGACCATTTAACACAAAACAGCTGGAAACACGTGTAACTTTGTGAGAATGCGTCAGGAAAAATGATTTGGATTTAAAGTCACTGCTTCACTCCAACATAACTACACACAAAGAAGTATTTTAAGCAGAAAATCTTCCTCTCTGCAGCTGAGGTCATGTTTCAATCAGGCATCAAAAACTATGACTGTGACCCAGTGGACAAAACAGACACCGTCACAAAGACGTACCAGGTGGAGAGGAACTGGGAAACCACCTCTTCTGTCACATCTGGCATTAAAACCAGCATCACCGCCGGCATCCCCGAAGTCGTGGGCGCGGGCACGAGAATCGAGATCGGCATCAATGTGACATTCCAGTTCAGTGAGGGAACCACTGCATTGGAGAACGTCACTGATTCTGCCACTGATACCACCAAACCACTACTGCAAATTTTCCATGAGGGGGCACAGAGCCAAAATCAGCATCCCATTCACAGCATCCCTCAGCCGCACCTTTGGCAGTGGAGAGAGCACCACATTATTCATCACTGGAATGTATAATTCAGATGGTGGAAGTCGAGGCTGTGATTGACAGATGTGAAATTTTAGATAACTCAAATCCTTGTCCATGAAATGTAAAAAGCTGGCTAAAATGTGCAGTTATGCCTCATACTTTTTTAAATAAATGCAGGGTGCTTGTACACTTTGTTATGAATGACTTTATTTGTTTTCCTGTTTAGCAACTCAAACATGTTTTTATAAGATTTTGCTTGTTTGGTGTTGCTCAGCTTCACTGCCTAGGAGGCCAAGCTGTGCTCACTTTAATTTAAAGTTTTTACAAACTTTAATACTATATATTATATTCATTATTTTTGCAGTAGACTTATAGTAGCATGAAATGAAACAAGATTTATTAATTACTGAATATCAGACTTCAGAATTGACTGAACTACATCATCTGTTTTGCTAACCCTATTTTAAGCTGTATTGTTTCCAGTGCTGGAATCAACATCTTAATTTCATTCCACTGACAGATGACGGCTCTCTTACAGAGATGTTTCACTGAGTCACTCTTAAAGGTCAGAGGTCAGCCACAGTTTCATGTTCTCAGAAATGTATCAGCTTTATAGGTTTTAAATATTTCAGTACAGTTTGGGAGGACGAGACATTTTAATTAAAGAATGCAGATCGTGTCGGGAAAATGGATCCATTATGAACGGATCTGGGGTGAGCTGGGAAATGACTGGAGCCTGAACTGGATCTGGATCTTATCCAGTCTGAATCCGTGATCCCGATCCATTTGGATCCTCCTGCTGTGCAGGTGGACCCGTGCACGGTTTATGGATCCATTATAGAGCCTCTGATCACTGATTTAGGTGATTTTCAGTGAAAATATCTGGAGATTCATCCTCTCAATTTCAGACAGCAGAACTTTCCAAATGTTGATTTCAGTCACTTTAAATCCATTTAGTTCAGTTTGAAGTCTTCAAATCATTTCAGCCTCATCTTCACTCAAACATTCCCATCATCTCCGGGATCAGACATTTTTCCATCAGTGAGCTTTTCCAACACGACCAATGATCGATCATTGATCACTGATCAGTGTGTTCTGTGTCAGCAGCTTCATCCAGATCAGTGTGATGTAACAGTGATGCTGCAGTAACTACAGTAAATGTTTCAGAGGAACTGACTGACAGTCTGACAGCTGCAGCTGCCTCATTATGAATCCGTGACATCATCGCTGTCTCCGCCCTTACAGCCTGTTGATGAGTGAACGACTGTAAAAGCTTCATGTTACAAAAATAACAAACTAACGTCTAACTGGGATTTCAGTGATCGTAGAAACATAAACGTCTGCAGATCAATTCGCTCCTCTGACGCTCTGACAGCCACTTTATGAAGGAGGAAATGAATGGGAGTGTCAGACAGGTGGTTCAGGTGCAGCAGGAGGGGCGGAGTCAGAGAGACACTCAGAGGTTGTTGGATAAAACCTGCCAGGTTAGGGTCACAGTCTGTTACCCCGGCACCTGACTCAGAGTTGGAGTTAGCTCTCTTCCTGGAACAGGTTCCCTCATGTTAGAACCCGGAGTTGTTAGCTAAACCTGCTTCCTGGAACAGGTCCCAGATCAGTGCACGTGGTTTTGTTGTCTGCAGTTTACTCTCATAGCCACAAGATGGCGCACGCTTCTTAATACTTAGTCAAAAAGCAGTAGCATTAATTGTGGCTGCTGATTATGCTGCACAATTAAAAGGAACAATTTGGAACTTAATCCAGTCCTTCAGCACACATACAGCAGTCATCATCTTACTGTCTGCTTTGTCTTCTATTATAGTTTTCACACATACTGACTTCCGACCTCTGATTCAGGAGCTTTTCTTTCCTTTGCCTCCTTCCTTTTGTGTACTTGTAACCCATAAAGCTTTGCACCCCACATTAAAAGCTGTCTTCTTTCTTTTCAAAGACACTGAAAGTAACCACTATATGGAAACATACTTACAGTTTAAATTGTTTCTGCTTTCCTCTTAAACTGTCAATAGTCCCTCTCGTTCCGCTTTTGAGCATCATAACGAAAAAGGTGATTATTTTTTTGTATATTTTTGGTAAATTCATTAAAAAAAATTACATGAGAAATGTTGTAAAATTACACCACAAGTCACTGGCTGTTGTTGTATGTACTTAAAAGCAGGACAAACCATCCATCACTGCAATTCAATTCAATTTTATTTATATAGCGCCTTGAGGCGGTCTCACTACCATCTTTAAACCTTCCCTTACCCTCTTTCTGCTCTCCTTCTCTCAGATTTTGATTCATCTGACCTCAGAACAGTTGTCCGCTTTGCCTCAGTCTATTTTAAATGAACTCTGGCCCAGAGAAGAGGACGGTGTTTCTGGATCATGTTCACATATCTCTCCTTCTTTGCATGATGGAGCGTTAACCTTCATCTGTGGATGGCACGGCGAGCTGTGCTCACACAGTGATTTCTGGACGTGTTCCTGAGCCATGCAGTGATTTCCATGTCAGGATCAGGCCTGTTTTTAATGCAGTGCTGCCCAAGGGCCTTTAGACAACACACATCCATTACTTTCAGCCTCGTGCACAGAGATTTCAGCAGTCTTTAAGTATTTTGATGATATTATGTACTGTAGATGATGAGATATTATAGAATATTCTAGAACAAGCGCTCCAGCTGGTAGCAGCAAAGTCTGGTATCTCTGATCTTTACTCAAACTTTATTTTTGTTGTGTTTTTTTATGGTTTTTACCAATACCAACTTTATTTATAAAGCACTTTAAAAGAGCCACGGCAGATGCAACATGCTGCACACCAAATGAGCATAAATATTAAAACAGAGAACCGGCAATTATTTCAACATAAATAAATATAATATGATAAAACAAATAAGATCTGTGTCTCATGCTTGGTTGAAAATGCTCTGTCCAAGGTTCTGTTTTTGTCAAGTACTGATGGATCCTTCTGTGGGGAGAAGAGGTCACTCAAGAGAAGAGCTTTTTTCATTAAAATGGAGCAAATCTGGAAGATTCCTGCCCTGTTCCTGCTGAGATAAAGAGCTGTTTTCATGGTCGTTATGCTGGTGCAAAGGCAAAAGCTTAGATATAAGCCCTTTCTGCCAGCAGTCATCATGGGAAATGTCGACTCTCTGCCCAACAAAAGTGATGAGCTGCTGGTGAAGACTCAGAAAGTATACTGTGAGTGCAGCCTCGTGTGTTTTACTGACACATGGCTGAATTAAAGCATCTCAGACTCTAATGTGGATCTGCCTGCTTTCACCCTCGTACCCTCAGGCACAGATGCTAAAGCTCGAGGCAAGAAAAGGTGGAGGTCTGATGTTTGTGAACCAGAGATGGTGTAATCCTGCACGTGCCACTGTCAGGCAGAGGATGTGTTGTCCTTATATTGAGTTGTTAGCAGTTGGTATGCAACCATATTATGTACCATATCATAACAATACTTCTGTATATGAAGTTCCATATGAAGGTCTCCATGGAAGTTTTGCTAGGATACAGACTAAACATCCAGAGGCACTCTTCATAATTTCAGGAGACTTCAGTCATGTTTCTGTCTCCTCCCAGCTGACTGGATTCACACATGTTGACCGTCCTACCAGAGAAAATAAAACCGTTGATCTGCTGTATGCAGATAATATCAAAGAAGCTTCCAGAGCCGCCGTCTAACCAGCATAACCAGGTACCACCACAGAGGCACCCTGAACAACTCTGATCACCCACTTTATAACATCTAAAAAGCATCAGTACTGGAAGAACTCATTCGTACCCACAGCCATCAGGATTTTCAGTTCACATACACACAGCTGATGAGCTATGTCAGACATATGAATTCCAATAAAGTTATTCATTATTCAGAAATTTTTCCAAATCCTTTGTGAGCACTGTGTTTTGAGGATTTGTGAACCTTCTCAGAGCCTCTGCCTCTCTCAGATGCTCCCATTCATTACTGACCTGTTGCTAATTGACCTGATTAGTTGCAAAATGTTCCTCCAGCTGTTTCGTTTTAGTACTGCTCACTTTTCCTTTCGTTGCCCCATCCCAACTTTTTTGACACGTATTGCTGCCAACTAATTTGCAAATCATTGCATTGCTTTACTCTACATTTTCTACAGTGTCCCAGCTTTTGGAGTTGGCCTTGCATTAAACGTCTGATAAAACACTAAAAAAACTGCCTTGGGGGCAGTTCTTACTACAGTAGGTGTCTCTAGCAGCATAATTTAAAATGACACAAATATTCAGAAAGATTAAAAAATACCAGCCGCTGCTGCAGCTGACAATAAAATGGAAATGGTGCATAAGTTCTCTAAGTGGACCTGATGAACAGACTTTTTCATCTAAACTTCCCTTTTTTGCGCCTTTCTGCAAAAGACCAGAATATGGAAACAAGTTGCCTTTGGTGTGCATTTATTAAACATTTGACTGAAACTTTTAAATCATTTTGAATATTTTGGGAAACTGCTGGAACACCAGTGTCACCGTCCACAGTGAAGCCGGTTTTACACCATGGGCCGAGAGGGTGCCGACCAAGAAAGACGCTGCTGCTCCAAAACTGAAACTGGCAGCTGCCCACATGAACAAACCAAGCGTCTTCTGGTAAAAAGTTTGGAGGTCAGACGAGACAAAAATCGAGTTATTTGGTCACAAAAACAAGAGGTACGTTTGGAGGAGTAAAGGTGAGGCTTTCAAACCTAAGAGCCCTGTACCAGCTATCAAGCACGGTGGTGGTAGCATCATGCTGCGGGGCTGTTTTGCTGCCAGTGGCACTGGTACATTACTTGCACAAAGTAGACAGAATACTGAAGAACTACCTGCAAACTCTTCAACTTCACCTCAGATCAACAGTTAGTTCCAACAGGACAATGATCCCAAACACACATCAAAACGTCTCTAACGTCTCTGCAATGGCCTTCCCAAAACCCCGACCTCAACCCTATGGAAAATATGTGGGCGATGTTTAGGTGCTGTACCAAGATGCCAACTAATTCAAATGCAGTAGTAAAGTAAGTAAAGTTTATTTATTTCACAGGCAAACTGTCACAAAGTGCAAGACCAGAACATCCAGAATCAGAAGCTGCTGATGAAGCAAAAAAAAAAAAGCTAAAGGATAAATAAAGTCAGCAGACTCGAGTTTCCTCTGCAGATGGAAATCCATTTTATACTGGCTGATAATTCAGTCCAACCAAACGGTGCACCAACCACATTATCATCCTCAAAACTCCTCTCTGGCTGCAAAGTGTGATAACAGGCATCATTTCATTCTCCTCCTTTTCTTTCTCTGCTTCTTTAATCATGTGTCACATTTATTTGGTTCAGATGCTCCATTAAAAACTAACTACCAAAAGCTCCATTTCAGAGTCTCATTTGCCAAACTTCCCCCTGTGCTGCTATTAACTTACAAAGCAAATATTTTGAATATTTGTGTCTCCGTTTTGAGGATTAGCTGCTTAATTATTGTAGAACAATGAGAGAAGAGCAGCAAAGCATTCAGTTGTGATCAGTTAAACTCACATGGCCTTAACTGAGAATCCAAAATATGAATCAAAGCCATAGAGAAGCTCAGAGGTCAGCAAAGTCCTTCTGCTCTAATTTGTAACGTTTGTTTCTTGGTTAATCAGCCAGGCTGTAACCTGTAGTTATATATTTTCCACAGGCAGGCAGTTAAAGCTCATTTTGCATTTTACTTTGAGTACTTGTCATTTGTTTATTCTTCTTATTTTATATCTAATGTAAACAAATGCAAACGCTAGTTTGTAGTTTGTGACAGTTTCAGTCCCACCTTTAAGCTTCAAATGCAGTCTGCAGATACATGAACATTCAGACTAACAAATCTGATCACTTGTTTCATTTAGTGTCCACAAACCCCACACAGTTCTTTAAAACCATGAGAAACAGTATTAATATATGAATATTTACAGTGCACAGTGGGTGCAAAAGTCTGAGACCACCTAGAAAATCTTTCAGATGTGTTAAAAACATGAAACCATTCACAAGATCTGAGAGTTTAAACCCATGAAAGATGGACAGGACATTTTATAGTTTCTGTAGTTTCTCAGTCAGCATTTCTGGTATTAACCAGAGGACACTTTATCCACTCATCACAGACTTTATACACCCTCAGTCATCATCATTATTCTTCAAGTTTCCAGCAGAAAATTGCTCACTAAGTCTCAGTGTGATGATGATTCATCAGAACAAAGTGAAAGGAGCTCAGCATCAGCATCGGGTCGACTGAAGGTTTCTAAGGAGGCAGTGCAGTGGCACTTGGAGAGAGGTGAGCACGATGAGGCAGATAAAGACGTAAAGCTTTGTGCACCGAGAGAGAAGCAGATACATATTCACACATGCAGGATTTGATAAATAAAAGTCACAAGAGTCCAATCAGAGTCCTCAATCCTTAAGGTGGGCCGAGACAGAGCATCATTTCACAGTGAATGATGGAAAATGCTGATGAATCCCTCCTCTTTACCGAGTACCCACCACCACCATGTGCTAATCATATGAAGTTCAAACAAATGGTGGAGGCTGTCTTCTTCTGCTGAAGCAGTCGTTTGGACACTGCTGTATGAACATGTTTATGACATGTTCTTTTTCTTTTTTGGTGGTGGAACTGAAATATAACGTGATTTAAATCTGGTGGTTGAACTTGGTTCTGGATTAGACAGATAGCTATCTTTAAAATACTGGTTTCTTTTTATTGCTGCATCACAGAGACGTATTCAATACAGCAACAATAAGGAGAAATATCAGGTCTTAAAATAGCAAAAAAGCCAGAGAAATGAGGAAAGCAATAAAAACAATAAACGTTTTACTCTTGTAGATGCCTAATAATGGCTTTGTGATCTCAGAAATGTTATTAGATATATATTTTATCTCTGACTCATACATGCATTACTGCTGAAACGTGTTAATTCATTACAGTAATGATAAAAAGTTTGAATTTTGTCAGTTTTACTCTAAGAAAATTATATCACTGGTAGCAAAATAAAAAGTAAATTACGTTTTAATTACATAAAATGTGTTTTTCTCCAAATTCTCAGCTTCTGTGATTAAAAGTGAGGTCTGCTGCCCTCCTGCGACTGAACCGCTCCTCATCGCAGTCACGCTGCCTTCACGGCGCGTAGAAACCCGGAAAACTCCACTTCCTCGTATTTCGGACGGCAAACACCCGCCAGTTCCAGCGTGGCTTATTTTTATCGGAACACAATTACTCTCTTTATTGTTTCCTTGTAATATTCTGGCCTTATCGTTGCCCATACAACCGTAAAACGTTAAATAAGACGGGCGGGTCGCTCTAACGTGCATTCTCCTATTTAACCGCAGGCCGTGAAGGCGGCGCCAGGACCAGCCTGCCTCACATTGTTAACATTGATTTCTCCCGTTCAAAGCAGCATTTTGTCTTCCGTGAGCCAAACCTGCGTCTCAGGCTCCGACAAAACGCATGAAATCTCGGCTCCACCTGGCAGCGGGACCCACACCGGCGCACCGTAAGAGACTTCACACAATATTCCACAGATTCTCTGTTTCTCGGTGGGAAATCATTCCTGCTAAGGTTAATTCCTCAGACTCCAGGAGAATATAACGTTACCGGGGCGAGTCGTGGGATTCATTTGGGAAAAGCTGAACGGTTTGGTTATTAAAGTAGCTTTTTAGGGGTGTGTGTGCGTTACTTTGTGGCGCACGGGTGAACGGGGGTAGACACCTGTCCGGGTCCTCCGGGGTCATTATTGTGAGGATCTGACTTTCCTCAGCAGTCATTTTCCTCGGCGGACTGAAAGCAGCAGCAGCAGGAGGAGGAGGAGGAGGAGGAGGGTGCGTGTTTCCCATGGCTACACCAAGCTTCCACAGGGGGGTTATTTGCATTCCTCTCCAGCCTGTGGTGACACACATATGCATATATTACTATTATCTTTAAACCTGGCAGCCAAATAATCCAAACGTGTGTCCGGGGCAATAGCAGACAGAGTAGGCACCGGGAGTCGTGACGTCGCCCTGGAGGTGCAGGTTCACCGCTCAGGCAGTTTGGGCTCCTTTTGTTGACTGAACGCCCACCTTTCCCCCCTGCAGCGCCACTATTTCATTATCTAATGGTCTCATTTCTCTTCTGTCCTCCTCCTCCTGTTGATCTTCTCTTGGCTTGGAAGCCCGAGCATGAGGAGGATTGGTGGCTGTAACCCTGCCCAGACCGGAGGCTGCTGGTAGGGATGGTGCCGCTGTGAAGAGCCGGTGTGACGAGCCTGTGGTCGGGGGGACGCGAGAGGAAGCAGCGCCTGGACATCATGACTGTTTTCAACCCGGAAAATGTTGAGGAATTTTATGACATTGGAGACGAGCTGGGGAGGTGAGTTTAGTTTATTTAGCCCATCCGTCCGGAGTGTGCGGAGCTGTGGTCCATACACTCAGACTTCATGCGTGTCAGCACCCCCCACCCTGAGTGAGTGAGGCTGATAAGCTTTGATTAATGCAGGCCATGATGCATTGTTGTCAGTGATGAAGAGGTCACTGTGTGCTCCTGTAGGTCCCCCTTCCTTGAGATTTATTGCTGGAGGAGGGCTGATGCAGATCTCCATCCCGTGTTTGTGTTTGGTCAAAGCTGGATGCTGACGATGATGAAGAAACTTACTGTATATGAAAACTATGGATGAAAATATGCATATGAAACAGTGACAGATGACCTGCTTTGACCTTTCTCAGCCAGCAACAATCTCAGGAGGGAGTTTGTTTGGGCTTTCAGAGAAGAACGAAGGTCTTTGATGATGTTTTCAGCCATAACTGTAACTGAATATAGATTCTGATAACTGGCACAGCTCCCTGTGTGTTATTTTTTATTCTCATAAATTAGCTAAAGGCTGGATACGCAGCTGTCCTGTTTTCGGTGCTGTGTTTACTGCTGAGCTGTCTTAAAAACGTTGATTACATGATAGTAAATGTAAGCTGGGCTGGATCCCAGGTCAGAAACATGAAATGTGAGGCTTGTTTACTCTGTGCTGGTAATAATCAGCCAGCTTTTTCTGCTCCTTGGGGCCTTTTCTGGCATTGCCTAGTGTTCACCTTCCCGCACTCGGAGGAAAGCCTACGCTGCTTTAGCTGCTTCACTCTGCTGCTTCACTCTGCTGCTTTAGTAACAGAGACGATTGGGGAGCTTTGTGTAATGGGATTGAATTTCTGGCTGGAGGTAAAGTAGACGACTACGTGAGCGTGATAGTCTCGTTTGGCAGTTGCTCCAACACTGGGATCTGTCCTCTGTTGTGGGTGACTGGGAGACTGGAGAGTTGGAATCATGTTGTCTGCCATCACTATTGAATGATCTTAAACTTTCCAACATCTGGAGTGTTGGAACACAAAATATTTGCTGCTGTGGTCTCTAATAAAAGCATTTATGCATGCTGTTTGTCAGAGAGTGCTCCAGTAGTAGGATGACTGTGGGAACTGTATTGTGCATGGACACAAAGAGGCGTGCAGCTTGTGTGCGGCCAGAACTCGACCTTGGACCTCAGCAGGTTTCACAAGCACAAACACTTCTTCTTCTTTCAGCTGCGTCTTTTATGGCCGAGGCTGATGTTACTTCTCTTCTCAGCAGTCACTTATAAATTTATGTGCCTGCCATCACAGCCACAATTACATCAGTAAGTTTTTTATTTTTAAATGACAGCTGGTGGAACTGAATGTGCTCTGGTTACAGTGATGTCCTGCAGCAGGACTTCAGGCTTCTCCTTACTGCTGCGTTACATTTTAATGAGCACAGGTAGCCTTATGTAACACTGGGGTGCATTGATCCTCAGCACTCCCAGACTGGGCCTGACACCTCTGCATCAGCTGCCCACGGGAGTTAAAACAAAGCCAAAGGAGACACTTTGGTGCAGTTCAGAGGGTTTACTGAATCTTTATGAACAGGCAGGCTTCACAGGGGGGAGGGGGGGGGGGGTGTGAGGTTTTGGATGAACATACAGAAGTGACCGTGCAGTGTTTACAGTTTTTAGTTTTGGCATGCTTGAACTTGGATGAACTTTTGGATAAACCAGAGTCAGTTAATGATAAAAGCTGCTGAGTCTTTCAGCTCCCTGGAAGCATGACCCCCACTATAAAGTCTAACATGCTTGAAGACTGAGAGCCTTTTGATCCGACTGTACTCCAGGCCTGCCGCTGGCTGCGCTTGGATCAAGGCCCGTTCCGTTTGGCAAAATGGGAAAATGGGAATTCACCCAAGCAGTGACTTTATCCTCTCACTGACACCGACACTGCCTGCTTAAGAGTTCATGCATGGTGGAGCTGATGCCTGGTGAAGTGAAGCATCTAACCTGGATGAGCATCTATCCACCCTGAGCGTGCAGGCAAAATAACAAGCAGGAATAAAGCCACAGAGAGCATTTTTGGGCCACGTTAACAGCTTATATAATCCTCTCTCTCAGGTCTGTTTAGAATACCTGCTTCGTCTTGATTTGTATCACTCTGTGATCTGTGTCTTATTGCTTGCCCAGTTTTTCGGGCCTTTCAGAAGACAACCTGGAAAACTGGAAATATTAGAAGTGCCAAATGAAGTGTCAGTCAGAGGATTGATTGTGTAACCGCAGGTTGAACAGTTAAACCTCCAGGCAAAGCATCAAGTTTTTGCTTGCAAATCCGCACTTAAAAATTGTGACTTGTCTCACACGATGTGCATCAGTGGTCAAATTCATCCTTTTGAATGATCTCAAAAAATAAAAGCGCAGTTAGCTCAGAGCCCGGCAGTGTTCATTTTAAAGGCCTCCTGACAGAAATTGCCACTGCTGTTGGCCCCCTCCAAACCCTTTCATCTAAAAAGTAAAGCACTGACCACATCTGTGCTCAGCTAATCTCTATAATTGCTTCACAGATTGGCAGAAAATTCTCACTGCATGGCCTCAGATCAGCAGGGAATTGGTAAAGACATTATAGCTGCTGGCATCTCAAAGGGTCTCCTGTTTGACGTCTCCTCGGAATAATGGTTAAGTGTAGGCTGAAGCGCCGCTGGAGTGTTTAAAGCTTTAATAGTGGTGATGTGGTGTGTGGATGTGAGACTGCAGAGAAAAAGCATTCAGGCTCAGAGCCTCCGTCACCTGCAGGGTTTTTTTTCCCATCAAACCTTTTAGCTCATACAGTCCAGTTAGATTAGCAGAAATAAAAATCTGTAATTGTTTACATGCATTTACAGTGCACTGTAGATGCATGCATGCATCCGCAGTGCATTATGGGTGGTTGTTGTTGCTCCTCAGCTTCATCTGTGACGTGTAGTGGAATCAGGTGTCCCAGTGGTGAGGTTCTCACCCCATAGATGGACTTCAGCTGCACCTTCTTGGACTGCTCCTCAGTGAGCCCAGTGCTGCAGGACATTAACTAGTTCTCCACCTGCTGCAGGCTGTGGTTAGAGATCTCCAAACCAGATGGACTAATGCCACAAGCTACGGTCCACGAAGTAGTCGGAGTTCATCCGACTGCAGGGCAGAACCCGCTGGAGAGGCAGCTGAATGCCATCGAGCTGACCTACCCGGTGAACCAGCTGGAGGGGATAAACAAGACAGGAAGGGGTGGGGCTAGGAATTTTAAAAATAAGAGTGAGGAAATCGTCCGCTGGTAAATCGATCACAGATGGTGGAGGGCTGAAAGAAATCAAAATGCTAAAAATGGCTCCCAACTATAGTTTGGCAGCAGTTTGTTTACCTGGGCAGCTTTCCCAATTAAAATGCGTGTGGGAAACACTGATCGTATGAAACGGATTCAGAGCTTCTTTTAAACTGACAGAAAAGTCTAAAGCGAAACCCAGACTAATTAGACTCAGTCACGGCCAAACGTCTCTCGGGTGGCTCTCACCTGTCCTGTGAAATATCTGGGACACTGTAGAGCTTTCTGATCAGGATTTAGAGTTCATAAACTGAGGGTGTTCAGTGGAATTATGGGTATCGTCTAGTATAAGTGCAGGTATAATGGAGCATTTTTCCATCACAGATGACACTGACTGGCTGCTGTCTGATCTCTCAGGTGATTGCTGTAGTAGAATAACAGCAGACTGTGTGTCTGTGCTGATCTAACCAGAGCGTGCAGTCATTTCCAGTGACCTCAGCAGGGTGAAAAACCAGCATCCACGGCTGCCTGAAGGAACTGGCAAAGCTTTCAGTTTGGTCATGTGAGCTGAGTTCTGGTTTTCCTTTTTTTTTTCTTCCTTCTTCTTCTTTTTGTGGTGTGTGTGTGTGTGTGTGTGTGTGTGTGTGTGTGTGTGTGTGTGCGTGCGTGCGTGCGTGTGTGTGTGTGTGTGTGTGTGTGTGTGTGTTTGGAGACACACTGACTCAGCCACTTCTTTGCCTGATTAGGAGAGAGAAAAATGACACGAGCCGACAGTGAATCCATTTGGTGTGTGCGTTTAATCTGGTCCACATGGCAGTTTCACACTTTGCATATTTTTGCAGTGCTCGCTGCTTTGCCTCTATCATTAGTCTGCATTAATCTGACTGCTGTGTGGCTCTCTACCAGTTAGCCCTCCTATTGTATCTATGGTCTGTGTGTGTGTGTGTGTGTATTTGCCATTCGTAGAGGAGGAGGAGGGGTGTTTGCAGCTCTAAAAAGATTCTGCAATGCAAATGAAGGTAAAATCATTAAGCTGAGGCTGCATTCGGGCTCTTCCTCTGCAAAACTCTCCCCAAAGACGAATTGCTGTGAATACAAAACAGGATTATATGCGAGACATCCACCCGGGTTCCTGTATTAAAAGACGATATAATTTAAAAATAATTTCCCCTTAAGAAATCAGTATTTTGCTATGGAGGACACTAAAAATATATCTCCAGAATATATGCTACAGCAAACTGAAATCTTTTCTATTAAGCACACCAGGAATGTCTCACATACACTTCAGACAGTGCCCCAACCAGCTACTGACCTAGATTCGCCCCCCACCACCCACCCTTAGTTATACTGTTGGGTGGAGGGGCAGTCTGGGTAGCAGGAGTGGCCTTGATGAAGCCTGTCACTCACCCACCCCACCCCAGTCCTCCCCCTGGATCCCAGGGAGCAGCGGTGCAGTCTTATCAGGGCAGCGACGCCTCGATTTTACAGCAGCAGTTTCGGGGATCAGCTCTGGTGCAGCTGTTGGACATTTTTTGTGTGATAAAAGCATAGATTTATAAAAACCTTAAAATGAGGCACTTTAAAATGAGGGTGCAGGAACAGAACAAAAGGCAGAGTTTAGACACTAGAGCTGAAATTTAGAAAATTGTTTCCATTTTTTCATCTCTTGTAAGAGCCGTGGATAAAATACATCAGTGATTGGAAAAGACGAGAGCGCCGCCTGTAAAAGCCTGGACTCCATCACAGTCCATGCAGCGTGAATCAGCCAGCACTGATGGTGTTGAAATGTCTGCCCTTTGTTTCTTGGTGGCATCAGATGTTGTGCGATCTCATCATTTGCATTTTTATCTCAGGATTTACCTTCGAGGCCCGACTGCAGGCGTCTCTGTGTAGTCACTGACAGGAGGCTTTTTTGAGTTTGAAATAAGTTGGATAAATATTTCTTGAGAAACATAAGAAGTCACATGATCACTACTGTCCCACCAGAGGACTCGGGGAACTGATTAGCATAATCCACATCCCTGATTTTGAAGACTTTGGGTCACACAGATGATCGTGCTCAGTCAGAAAACTTGTGCTCTGAAGTTCTCAGACCCAGACTGAGGATGGTGCATCGCCCAGCGGAGCTGCTCGGTGTGGAGTTTGTCAACGCTGCCGCGACGACAGTCTCATTTGTGCCCACACCCACGGATGAGACGTGAGGATAACAGCATGAAGAACGTGTTCTGTCAGTAGTACTCACTGAATATTCAGATGCTTCTTCCTTGGCTCTGCATGAAGAGTAATTCACCGCTGATCTTATGATAACATTATGCACCATCTGACTTGGTAAATATGAGTGTTTCCTCCTTGCCCACACTTGGCATTCGTTTTCTCTCTGCTCATTTCTTTGATCATGATATGAACTCATGTCACACGTTTTGTAAAGTTTAGATCAAGTTCTTCCTCGTTCTTCAGCTCAGGGAGACGGTTCCAGTGACGGATCCTTCAGGATCTGAGGTTCACTGTTTCTTTGATCAGCCCGCTGACAGAAAAGTGTATATTTATTTTTATTATTGGTACTACCCTGCAGTAATGTGGATATGATTATATGATCAAATATTGAAACATTAATTCAGTGAAGTCAGTTTGTTGTCTTATTACTTGATTAATAAAACAGTCTTTGATGCATTGATTCATTCATACTTAAACTGACTTGTTTTACAATAAAAGAAAATTAAAAATCCTCTTGTGCACCCCAGACTGTGATCGATTTTTTTTTTTTTTTTAAATGTCAGATTTCTGCACTCGGTGTCAATCATCAGGCCGGTTGGACGAGCAGTCAGTTGATGATATTGAGAGAGCTTTAAGCATCAGTAGCAGAGGTCAAACAATCAGCTCCTGCTGAAACTGCCACCACACTTGTAAGGCAGTAGAACGAGCACATTTCCAGGCCATATGCTCCGGCTTATTATCAGAAGGTTGGTGGTAACTGGAAACCAAGCCTGAATAACTGGGGTTAAAAGGGCAAACTGAGAATGGTTTATACAGAAGCGCCGGGAGCCGAACATCCTGAGACGTGTTTGCTCGGCTGCTACGTTCCTGTATGTATTTACATTTTAGTCATTGACATTAACACACTTGTCACGCACAGCCTGAGCTTCAGCCTGTCTATTGCCAACATTAGCAGTAGTAATAAGTAGTACATGAGTCAGAGAAGTATGCTAATATTCCTTTGGCCTCAAGACTATCACGAAAGAAACGTAAACAAGGAAAGGAAGCTGTGAGGTGAGCGCTGGTGTTAACGCTGTCTGTGCTCCTGCAGCGTTCAGAGGTCCGACTTCCTGCTTCCTGAACATCACCTCGTCCACTCGTCTGTGGGTGACGTTATTCTTCTTATTGCTCCCGTTAGACTCAAACTGCAATCAGCCTACGAGCCAAATTGACTCGTTTGGAAAATCCTCGAGGAGCATAATGAGTTATTTTCAATTAATCTCTGCAGTCAGGCCAGGATAATTGGATTCCTGCCAACTGTGTTAGCGGGTGACTGGCATGAAGGTGAGTGTGTGTTTGAGTGCACGTGAGATGGAGCTGCGATCCTTTGTGGTCAATTAGGAGAGATCTGCAGGCGGTGGAGCGTGGAAGCTGAGGGGTTGTGAGCGGTGGAGGAAGACAGCTTCTGCCTTTCTTTTATCTTCTGCAACTTTTGATGCTAAAGCTCTCTCTGGGTCTTTCCTCCAGCTGTTAGCAGTAATGAATCTGACTGCACTTAAGTAAACTGCACCTACTAGGATTACACAGAGCCTTCTTTTCTCGCTACATAAAAGCCTGGACGAGCTGAACCGCTAATGAAAAAATGTACCTGGAAAGGATGCTGTATCTCCTTTGGTTTACGCTCAGGTGAGATTGTTGTGTAACCGTCCTTGCTCGTCTCATTTCGTGGAATATCTATTTTCTTTTCACACATGCTCGCCCACTTATGCCAGAGATGCTTTCCTGGGAAGGCGGAATTTTATTGTGTGAACATGAAGCAGATTAATGGTATGGATCCTTTAAACAGGATTTCATCACTTAAAGCTGAAAGATACCAATTAATTATGGTATGAATACTGACTTATGTTAATTGGCTTCTTTCTACATCGTCCACTCTTGAAAAATACATTTTTAATCTCAATAAAAAAAAAGCCTATAATAAAACAAACTTTAAAAGTTTTGGTAGTTGAAAGTGAATGTTAAAAAATTAACACGGTACCTTGGAGAGGTCCGGAGTGTGTGTCTGCGTACAGTAAAGTCCATGTGGGTGTGTTGAAGACGGTCACAGTGATGTTGGGTAGGTACAGGAAGCCTGAGTGAGTCGAGTGTGAGAAGAACACCGACCATTTCTCAGTTAGAGGTCCAGGACTGTTACTAAGTTACTACACCTCAGCTCTTCTCTCTACCTCCACATGCTGATGAGTTTTTCTGTGTAGGTTTACATAAAGCATCATTTGAAACACTATGAGCAAAATATCCTTAATCTTTGAAGGGATTAACTGTCATTGTTGGAAAATATTCCGAAGGCTTAAAGTATAACTATTGTAAACTTAAGTATATTAACTAAAGCCTGCCTGAGCGGAGCGGCGTGGGCTTCCTGCCCTCTGCTCAGGAACCTCCTTCAGTAAGTGGGCAGAGATGGTGTTGCACCACAGACACAGCAGACACCACACCAACAGCGTGGTTTAGAAAACAGAGAATGCAGCCTTACTTTTTCTGTCAGCCTCACATAAAGTGACAGAAATTCCTCTGGTCCTGTTAACCTTCACAAATGTTCAGCTGCGTGTATTTAGGTGGATCCATGCTGCTGTTTAGGCTTTGGGGAGAGGAAAAGAAAGGACAGGAGCTTCCAAAATGAACTTCTAATTCATGCTGACAAAGTCAGGCTAGAGGTGTTAAACATTCAAACAGTCCCATCATCATTTAGCATTTGAATGTCATCTCCTGCCTACTTGTCATTTTAGAAATTGTCTGGTTGAGGCGGTCGCAGCAGCACAGACCGTCTTGGCACAGCCTACAAAACCAGTGTGCGGGCCTGCTGATTTCCCCTGAGTCACGGCGGAGTTAACCAGCTCGAAACTTGCTGAATGTCAGTTTCGCCAGACGTAGGGGCCCTGTTTTTAAAAAGCAAGCAGAAAAAAAGCCCCCAGCAGCCCCCGCCCCTGCTGCCTCTCCTCGGTCGTCCACACAGGAGTCCAGTACTTCCCTTCATTTGTATGCACAGCATGAAATGAAGTTTGTAATGTTTCCCCTCTCTTTAACAAATGGAGCACGTTAGTACCCACAGCAGACAGGTGAATCTCTAATATACTGACTGTATTAGTGCTTTCTTTTAATATATCCACTCATAGTTAGCCTCCAGCTGCAGCGGAAGCCCCCAAACACTGTTGCCCCCCCAGGGACTGCACAGTTAAGCTGGGCACATCCTTCATGATTGTCAGGCCATCGGACATGATGATTGATCAGGCCGGGTCGGAGGGGTCTGCTCCATTTGGCTCAGTCTGCAGATAAAGTCATGTGTGGTTTGTACAGTGTGGCCTTTTGTAAGTATTAATGTGCTCAAACATGTTTCGTTCCTCAAACAGTAGATGTAACTGGGCTTTTATGGACCTCATCAGTAGAAGAGCAGCAGAGATTTTAAGGCTCCAATCAGTGCACTCCTGTTTAAAGTTAGTGCTTTATTTAATAGAAACCTTCATTTCTTGATGATTGTGTCATCATAACCGTTTCTTTTTCAAAGACCCCGATAGTCTCTCATGACAGGATAGATGGTTATAACCTTGGTGGTTTTTCTTTAATGCTATTATTAATTAAAATTTCCTATTCTTTGTTTCTTTGGTTTATGATGAAGTCCCTGCAAGGCTGGTGAACTAAAGGCTGTCCAGTAAAGTCCTGAGTGAATCTCCAAAGCTTTCGAGCTGCTAAACATCTGCACGTTTTTCTACCTTTGCTTCATATCATGCTAATATTAGCATATAGCTCCTGGCACTGCTAAACATAGCCCGAGGGAGCTGCTTAAATATGCTATCAAAAGCAGGTGTGCTGTGTGTAGAAAAGACGCACACTTATCATTATGTCCTCATAATGACTGAAGTGAACACAATCACAGCCTGATCAGGACGAACCGGGCTGGTCGCTGCCGTCAGATATGAGGAATGGTGACTGCACGAGTTCACTCGGGCGCTTCGTTGTTGGTGGTGTGTGAAATCTGCAGTGACGCGTGTTTCTAATCTCTGCTATAAAAGTAATTAGATTTCAGTCAGATTTAGTTAAATTTTATTTATATAGCACCAAATCACAACAGTCACCTCAAGGAACTTTTCATACTGTAAGGTAAAGACCCTACAATAATTACTGAGAAACCCAACAGTCACAACGACCCCCTATGAGCAGCACTTGGTGACAGTGGGAAGGAAAAACTCCCTTTAACAGAAGAAACCTCCATCAGAACCAGGCTCAGGGAGGGGGGGTCATCTGCTGAGGGGGGAGGGCGACAGGAAACCAGGATTTATTGATCTCTGCTGGTTATTCAGTCAGCTGGATTACAGATTAAAGATCATTTATATATTTTTGCAATTTCTGAAAATTTTTCAGACTGTTTTAATGAACTATTAACTGTTTTGCGGTTAACTAAGAACATCACAGTTCATCAGCCCATTCCACTGCTTCCCTTTATTCATTTATTTATTTTCATCAGTTTTTCCAGTGATCTATGGGAATTTGCACACATCGGTCTGTCTGGAAAGATTCTTACAGGGCACCAAGGTGATTGTATTCATATCTGTCTGCTGATGTTCTCATAATTACCACAGCGAGCCCGCTGGGATCATAACAAGTCGGTTATTTTTTTTTTGCCTCTGGCGGCTGTTGGTCATAACAAGTGTGAAGATGGCAAAAGAAACCTTTCACCTCTCCTCTTTACCTTTAAGCACAATGTCTCCATTGTTTGTGCCGCCTTGAAAGCTTGGGCCTGGGGGAGGTGAATCGCATTCCTGTGACACATTGAATGTCTTTTCACTCTGGCTATAGACAAGGGCAAACACTGCCTGCCTCTCATTTAGCTGTCTGTCAGTTATCTGTCCATCAGAGGAGCCATTAGGACTTTTTTGAACCCACAGTTGTGTCTGAATGAGACTCCTCCTCCTGAGTCACACCTGGCTGCCAGACTGTAAAACAGCAGAGTGGAGGAAAAAAGTCTGTTCAGCAGAAAGTTAGCAGGTGTGATGTGAAACCTTCCCTTATTCACGCGGGGTTGCTGCAGTAGATGGATCCGCCCTACCTCACGCAACCCTCCCGGGGATTTGTATCTCCTCCTGGTCTTGAACCAGGGATCGTTCACATATTAGGCAACTGCATTAGTCGCTCCAGTATTGTAATAACTTTAAAACCACTGCCATTTATTTGCAGTTCTTCTCACAGATTTGGATGCTGTGTGTCAGGGCTCTTCAACTCCAGGCCTCGAGAGCCGGTGTCCTGCAGGTTTTAGATGTGTCCCTGATCCAACACACCTGAATCAAATGGCTGAATTACCTCCTCAGTATGCAGTCAAGTTCTCCAGAATCCTGCTAATGACTTCTATATTTGACTCAGGTGTGTTGAAGCAGAGACACATCTAAAACCTGCAGAACACCGGCCCTCGAGGCCTGGAGTTGAAGAGCCCTGCTGTATGTGGTGGTGGTGGAGGAGCGGTGGAGCATGAATGCGCAGGTGTGCGCACGTGCACACACCTGCTGAGCAATACTGATTTTCAATGCTCACCTGCAAAGATTTTAGTTGCCAAGGATGTTGTGACAAATAAATAATGAGTCGTTATAATCAGCTGCAGCTGGTAGTCCTCGCTGTGCTCTCCCGCCTCAGTGAGGCAGCTACGTGCAACTGAACTTTCAAAATAAGAGTGAAGGAACTGCCTGCTTTTATACTGACAGCAGATCAAATGAAACAAATGAAAATATATTAAGGTGACCTGCTCAGGTAAAGCCTATCTGTTGGAAAAGCAATGATTTCATATGTTAGACTGATCGTTTCATTGCTGATACAGGAAAACGGCTCTCTTATTAAATGTTTATTGGATACTTGGTTATAGCAGTAACTGCATAAAAGTTTAACTACACTGTGAAATACCTGAAGTGAGGTTGAGTAATGCCCGTATCAACAGTGTATCAATGCTCCTGTTTTTATAGATACTAGTGTTTAATGTATGTAGAGTCATCCAGCCCCACCTCAACCACTGAAGTGAGACTGAGTCTGAGACCCTCTCAGTGGCCTTGATTCTGTTTAATAACTTCCACAGAGTCAGAAAAAACTCCATCAAGACATCCTGATAAAATCCCTCTGTGAACGCAGTGCACACGCCGTTTACACCCACCCAGGATTATCTACCCGCACTCTTCCTTCCTCCAACCAGCGCCGGTTCCTCCGCTCGGTCTCTCGATCCTGTTGCCGTGGTTACCCTTCCGCCGTACACAATGGCGCGGTGGTTGCATAATGTTTTTCTGCCGGTGCAGTTTGTGGCCCACACTACCGCTGAGTGGGCCGGGAGCACTCCAAGCCGGCCTCCCACACTTCGCTCCATGCTGATGAAAAGCCCGGCCTCACCGGGGAGTTTTTGCACTGAATCACATCGGACGGCGCTGAACCTCCAAGCCTGAGGCTGCTGCCCCGCTGCAGGGGCATTGTCCTTTTGGCTTCTCTGTTATTGCACTGCAAAGGTGCTGGCAGTTAGTTTGATAGTCTACTCTGTATCTATTGAAACTCAGCTGGATGTGGAAATGAACAAAACCGGCCTCCCAGCCGCTGACTGGTTTTTGTTTTTCTCTTATATCTATATAAGAGTCACATCAATATAAGAGCATGACAAGTCTTTCACGGTGCCACTTGTTGCAGGAAGTATAACCTGTGGGCTTCTACATTATGTTGCTATGACCAATATGCAGTTACACACCGTGACCTTTTGGAGGTCGGGCCAATCAGATGTGTTCACTGGGCATTCAGGAATTATATTATTTTATGTATAAATGTATACAATTGCTTTACTCAGATTTCCTGTTTCCTTCCTTAGATGCTGTCATTTTGTCCTGTTTGATGTTATTTGATGTACAGCACTTTGGTCAACAGCTTTAAATGTGCTATAGAGATAAACTGGACTCTTGCAGGAGTTTTTAAAAAGCCTTCTGCTAATTAAAATGGTTAGCATAAAATCTGTCCTGCTGCAGCTGCTGTGTGAGTGTCATGTAGCTGGAAGTCAGGGTTATAAAGCTTCAGATATTCTCCGTTTATTAGCGCTGAAGCTCCAGAGCCCCAAGAGAGTCTTTGTGTCCAATTATTGGAGACAAGAACACTTTATGCAGCACATGCAGCCAGAATTGCTGCACTCTGTTTTAATTTGAAGATGACACATAATGATGCCACATTCAGTTCAATGTAAAGGAGAACCAATGACCAACGTATTGATGATTATTTCTGAGAAAAATCTCTTCTGACCTTTACGATTGCCAGTAAATAAGGTTTCAGCTCTGATCTTACTGTAATTGTCAGCTGATGATACAAGTTTTTCTTGGAGTGCTGCTGTTAGAGTGGAGGTTCCTGCTTATACTCTGTCAGCAGTTTGTAGTTTCAGTTCACTGTTTCTGTACTTATCATTTCCTTCAGCATGTTTACACCCAACACGAGTCAGATGGAGAGGAAGTGTTAAGAGCTGTGAGAACTCCAGCTCTGCAGGAACAGGCTGATGTGAATCTGGACACTGACAAAGGATGGTGTGCAGAGCACTGGGACTTTATTCATCCCCCGTGAGCCAGACAATTTAATTAAGTAGAGAAGCAGGGCTTTAATTGAAGTGACCAGGCACATTTAAAGGGATACATCACTCAAAAACAAAGTTCTCTTCTATTTATGTGCACTGTGGGTGGAAAATAAGCACTAATTCTTACAGGGACATATTGATGGGAAAATGTTCATGTTGTCACGTGTTTCCTTCAAACCTCTGCAGAGACCTTTCTGGGAATCTGTAACTGGCAGGATAACTTGCAGGATAACTGGTGGGATATGATTTAATCTGAGCTGTTTTCCACTTTCATGCTGCTGTCTTTCTCTCTCACATTGTGTGTTGGATTTTTGGTCTTTTAAGTGTGGAGCAGTTTGGTAGTGATGCAGTGATTTTTTTTTTTTAATTAATTTTTTTTATCCCCATCAAATATTCATGTCTGATTTTAAAAGCAGAATGCGCCATTGCTCAGCACACTGAAAGTCTGTCAGTATGAAGTTTTGACAGTAAGTATTAAACCACTCAGTGAACCAAGGTCATTACCTGGAAGGTGAGCCAGCAAACTATTGAACATCTAATGGAGTAGTTGGCCTCAGTTTCAAAGTACTAATCAAAGGATAACACAGTCATATTTCACTATATGTGAATGAACATTAGTTTTCCACAGCAGTATTTTTGTGGCCCTACTCGTTTAAATTAAAGTCAAATATACGATGAGTATTCATGCTCATCTCTCTCTGCTCAGCACAGACTGGAGGGCAGAGCGAGGCTTTCTCCTAGTTCTTTATAGTTGATTTGTTTAACCATATACACACAGTTATATACACATATACATAAACACTCAGTTTGTCACCAGCTGCTGTCCAAGGATACAGCGTAACGCTGCATAAGAGGTGAAGGATGAAGCAGCTCGGCTCTGCAGCGCTTCGAGGTAGAAAATGATCAGTCATATGTGGACTATCAGAAACTGGCATGTAAGCACGTTCAGCACGGGCATGTGGGCGCTAGGAAACAAGGGCTGCTGGTGCGAGCACAGCTAACATTAGCTACTACGGTGCGTAATGTGAAGTCATACAGACTTAAACTGCATTTAAATATGTTCTGGTTTTTGAAGGATGTGATTAACAGTTTCTAATGGCTCTGAAACACACATGCAGTATTTCCAAAGAAAATACTGAGACATGTCCACTACACTGGGTCTGAGTGTTTTCTGACTTTTACTTTGAGCAGCTAGTTTTTATTCTTTAATTTAAATGCCCAGTAAGTCAGTGAACCTCCTTTATGTGAACACACTCCTCCAAATGCTGTCATACAAGTAAGGAAGCTTCATCACACTTAATCTTCTTCCTCACAGCGCTGTGGCTGATATGTTGTAGCGTTGTGTTTTTGTCCTCTGCACAGCTGTGCTGTTCATGTGACCAAAAACCATCATATGGGGTGAACGATCAGGCTGGGAAGCGGGGGCTTTGGTGTGAGCGGACTCATTCATGCTTCTTTCCATAACCTGAAAAATAAGTTGTATTATAAGATTGTATCTCCCAATTATTCACTCGGCATGGATGCTGAATTTAACATGAACTGCAGAGGAATATTTCACGTTTAACTGCTGTTAAATATAAAGTGTGTAGGTCACTCACCTATCCACCCTTTGACAAGCGTACCTCTCTTTATCTCTCCCTGGCAGGCCTCCCTGATGAATGATCCCATCAGCCAATGATCGGGCGGCATAAAAGCTGCTTTGTCACAAAGCTGATGGGCAGCGAGACTCGTGCCAGATTACATCACCTTTATTAGAAGTCTCCATTATCAAACCTGAAATATAGACCTGTGTTTAATGACCTCAGGCCTTTCAATAAACTGTCTCCAGCAGGCGCATCAGTGGATGGTAGATGGTGAAATTTCATAGGCAGATGTGAGAGAGAAGCATAGATTAAGAATTAATGTGGAAATAACTACTCAGTAAATAAGACTGCACAGTGGATCACCCAAAAACAGCTTTGGTGGGTTCATTCAAACAAGCACTGATGCTAATAGATGCATTTTGTTTTTTTTAATGCTGCAGTATTTATTGCTAATGGTGATAAAGCTCAGGGATCTTAGAGGCCACTGATGGTGCAGCAGTGGAGTAAACTGGCTGAAGTGGTCCCTCTCTGATGATGCAGTCATTATTTTCACATTAAAATACCAACAAAGGGCCGTCATCAAACCGCCTGTTTCAATAAGAAGCTACTTTCAGAAAACACTGAGACCAAAGCTGTGTGAATGCAGGTAAACTGCAGCATCTTTAACTTTGGTGCATTTCTTCGAGCTGACAGCTGCTGAAGACGGAGTCAGGCTGCCGACTTCACGCTGTGCGACTTGCAGCTTGTTTTTTTGTGTAACAGAGCAGCCGGCACAAAAATGAACAACATAGTAAAAAAAATACAAGAAAGCAAAGTTGCTGTGGAGTTTACGACGACGGACAGCAAACCGGAGGTGAGATCGCACTCATCGAGCTCCCGCTCACTGCATGTGTCATCCTCCATCAGTCCATGTGCAGCCGTATCACATTTGACAGAGAAGCCTCGTCTGTGGCTTCCTGAAGCTCTTCAGGCCTGCCTGGCATTGTACTTAACACTTCAGCTTTTCAGCACCTTCTCCTCTTTCACAGTAGTAGTGCACAGAGCCGATCAATAGCTGGCTCACAGCAGTGAGGTCCACAGTGTAGTACAGGTCAGGACGGTGCTGCGCTATTTAGCTTTATTCTGTTATTTTGTTCATATCCTTCTGCATACTATCCCTTAATACCCTTTTTATAAACTATGACAAACTTCATAATTGCGTTGTATGTTATGAAGGCGTCATCTCTTAAACTGCGGGCTTTATTTATGTGTGTAGTCTTTGTGCTTGTGTAGCTTGCTGGCTGTTATTAGTGATAATAAATATTTGCATTGCCAGCTAAGAATATTTTCATTGCACCTTAAATGTAAGAACTCTGAGCTTTCCTGTGTTTTATGTTATGTTAAAAGTGTGGAGCTGTCAGGTTGGGCTCGGGGAACAGTTAACTGAAGTGAGTGTCCTCTTGTGCAAAATCACTTCTCAAAATTGTCGATTATTTGTAAGTTGGTGGAAAAATGATTTCCTTTCATGAAGCGAGGCAGTGCTGGTGGTTAAAAGTTAATATCCGAGCAGCCTCCCGGTTTCTCGTCCCGTGGACGGACTCCAACTCGACCATCTTGAACCGTAGCACCGATAGCCTTTTGGTCTTCTGCAGTCGCGCTGAGTTCAGCGTAGTGGCTCGAGAACCAGCTCTCCATCTGCTGCAGGTTCTGGTTAGAGTGGCCCTCCAGCTTTCAGCAGCTTTTCAGAGCCCGGCTTGATTTACTGAGCTGGAATCTGAATCTGAATGTGGGGTGAGAGACTCTCTGTAGAGCTGCTGTGTAACACTGAGGATTGCCACAGCAGAGACCAGGTCAGCCTGCTGGTGCAGATAGTGGTTAGTGATCAGCTGCCTGTTATGCTGTGTTGTTGTACGATACTATGCCTTGTGTCCTGCAGGGGAAAGGATGTGTTTTAGACCAAGTACCTAACATGCTGCACAGTGCAGGTGGTCTGCTGCAAGAAGGGCTTTTATTTTATCCTGTATGTTTTGTGCTGAGAGCTTAAAATGTCTTTATACACTGCATTATACTCCCACGAGTGTGGGCTGTGATGTATAGCTGGATTATGGCTGGATTGGGGCCAAAGATTAGGAAGCTGACTATCTTACTTTCCTTTTCAAGCCCAGACTACCGTGGAATTACTTCCATATTGGATTATTCTGCAGTATCTAATGCTGTCCAGACAAGCACGACTGTGTGCTTGGACACACTGATGATGCAATGTCTGGGATAAAGATGTACGAAGATATCACAGAGCTTTGTTGTCGTCTCTGAGGACAGAAAGCCGGCTGGATCGTGTTTGAATCAACTGTCCAGCAGGGAACGCACAGACTTTTCCGGGCAGGTAGTTGATGTGTGTATGTGTGAGAAGAGCAACTGTTTGTGTGTCTTCTTCAGCTGCTGTCAGCCCAAGCTGTGCCAGACACCCTGCGTTGACAACGTGAACTTCAGTCTGAGCTTGTTATCACTTCGTTCTCACTGAGGAGGCTCCTTTTCAACACAGCCCTGTGCCTACTAAAATAATCCTGTCATGTTTATATAAGGGCTGCGTTTTTTTAATGTTCATTTATTTAGGGTTAGGTGTCAGTCAGAAAGCAGACCTGGGCGATATCTCTGGACTTTTATGTCTGCTTGGCTGCCGTGACATCAGTATTTTCATCACGCGGCGTCAGCGTGTTGGATTTGTGACCTGCTGCGTTCACAGATCATTAGACGTTTTCACACATGCGCTTCAGGCCTGAACCTTTCTGAACATTAGCCGATGGAGATGCTTTTGAAATAAGGGATAAGGACCTCATAATATCACGTTATCTCTCAGGGTCTGCAGGCCTGCAGAATGGAAGGCAGTCTTCAGCTATCGGGCCGTCCTCTGTGATTTGGATTCAGACGCCCTCTCTACTTTTAAGATTAAGCTTCAGACTTTCCATTTTAAAAGCTTATAGTTCTGGCTGGATCAGGTGACCCTGAGCTGCTCTCAGCTCGGGCTGCTGAGGGACTTCCTATGATGTATTCCTTCTCCACTTCCCTCTTTTCTTTTCACTCCTTATGCATCGTTCCATTCTCACAGAGTTTTGGCTTGTCCCGGTCCGTCCTAGCTGTCCTTTGTTCACCCCCCACCACCACCGATCATGGTAGATGGCTGCCCCACGCAGAGCCTGAATCAGTTCAAAGGGAGTTCTTCCTCTCCACGGTTGTTCATAGGTTTTCTCTCTAATAGTGATTTCCTGCACTGGCCTGAGAGTAGCTGCTGGTAACAGACCAGGATATTCACAGCTAGAGGGGGGTTGTCCTGTGTGGCAGTTCCCTCGGGACTAAGAATGCTTGTTGAGTCCAGATGATCTGCTTCACACTCAACTTCCTGACCCGATTGTCCCGACGCTGTCCAGAGTTCACGTGTGAAAACGGTGCCGAGGGGTATAGTGTGGGTCGCCACAGTGCAGAGCCTCTGCGGGATGTTGTTTCTTATCAAGAAGGTTTCGTTGTGCAGTTCCTCTGCTCTGCTTGGAAGTGAGTATTGATTCTGTCAGAGTTGACAAACTTCTCCATACGACACAGCAGAGATGCGGTCCGGTAGTTTTCCCTGTGAGGTCTTTAAAAAAAAAAAAGCTTTCATCTGCACGTGGCAGCACTCACGTTTCATGCTCCACGTCTGTTTGTGCACCTTTTTATCTCCATTAAGCCACCTGAGTGCTACGGATCCAACTTCATCCAGGTCTGATTTGATACAGAGACCTTGGCCTCAGCCGATACAGAGCGCTGATATCACTGTTACTATGTGCTATCACAGCAGACTGAGATTCTTTCATATTTAAGGTTTCCTAACTTTAAAACAAGAGTTGCAGTAGTTTCTGCTTTTCCTCACACACCTGAAAGAACATAAGTGACTGAACATAAGCAGAAGGAAACTCCTCAGCTTTTGATTCATGTCGACTCACTTTGACCACAGTTTCCACTTAAACTGAAACACTTTCACAAACACACAAAGATGAACTGTTTGTGTAGCAGCAAGAAGCACCTCCAGGCGCTGCCGCTTTGCTGTTAGCCTCTATGATGTGTCAGCTCTCCAGCTGTGTGCTGCTGTTGTAGTGAAGTAAACGCAGGGCGGTACAGAGGTCAGCCCCACAGATTGCCACTTTGTTACCAATACCCACTCTAACTTTTTGAGTCAGCGCTGACATCAGGTCCAGATGAGAGCGGTGCGTCTGTACCGAATGCGTCCTCTCCTGAGTAACCGTTCAGGTTCTGTTCCCTTCTTTCATGTCGAATTCATACATCAGCAGTTACAACTTACTATAAAAGAGAGGCAGCTGCTTCTCGTCCCGGGTGTGGCTGTTTTTCCCGCACTGTTCACACTGTAACAACAATTACAGATAAGAATAGATAAGAATAGAAACAGCCATAACACAGTAATGCAGAAAACACACACAGCTGCTTGTTTGTGCACAGATGCTTTGGCCTGCTGCGTCGTACGCACCGGTCTCGCTTTGTTTCTGTTGCATTGTGCTGAGTTGTGTGCTTTTTACCATAAAATGTATTCCCTGCGCACTCCCACTTCGCTGACTGCTGTTTACCAGGCCTTCCTGCCGCTCATTACCGCTGAACATTGTTCATTCCAGTGCTGCCTCACCGTGACAAGGCCAGACTCCCAGCTCGAGCAGCGACCTCTAACTAAGCAGAGCTGCTCGTCCAGCCAAGGCTGCACTGATTTGACATCTCAGCAGCAGTCAGTCCTCCTACAGTGTGCGCTCAGGCCTCCTCTGTCTTACCACAACTCTGCTTTCAAACTGTCTTATTTGTTGCTTGTTTGTGCACCCTTCACCTTCCTCATCCACTGTCTTGTAACATGTCAGAGCTGCTGAACCATATTTTTTCTTACAATTATTATTGATTATCGAATAATATTTTAACTGACTAATTATTTGTCAGAGTAAGCAGCCGCCGTTGTACAAAACAGCTATTAATTAAGATAAGATGTCATAAAGCTGGGAAAATGTGTCACAGCAGCCAAAACATTCAACACAAAATAGCTTAAATACTGTAGAATAATTCAAGAAAATAAAAACGATATGACAAAACAAAATACAAAAAAAACCAAATAAAATCTGCTAATTGTAGGAGGAGGTAGGAAGGCGTTCCTTTATCTGGCCTTGTGTCAGACACAGAAAGTGATTTGATTTGACGTCTGCAGCAGAATCAAAGCTTCTCCACAGCCAGAGCTTTAAGGCAACAGACAAAAAATTAAATTGTCTTCGTTCACCCTGAGCTGGCTGATGCTCTTACCCTGACTCTGGCTGTCTGAGGGGTGCGTTTAAGAAGCAGTATCGGTTACTTATCCATCCGTGATTCCGTGTGTGGACATTCCACAGGCATGACTGCATGTAGTAGACCTGGGTGGAATGGGAGTGCTGTCATTCTGACCTGATGTATCTGCCTAAAGTGACGCTGGCTGCAACACCGCTGTGCACTATCCGCGGATAAACACCCTCCAGTCAGCAGAGTTAAGTAATGCAAAGTTCTTCTTTTGCACACCCGGGCAGCTCCGACAGACACAAACAAACTTGTTGACTGCTTTCCCAACCGGCTCCTCTTCCATCATCCCCTCCCGTCCAGCTGCTTTAGTGAAACAAGTAGGCCAAAAGTGGGAAGCCCTGTCTGTGCTTCAAGCACAACAAAGGGAGCTCAGCAATTTGATCCTGCAGACTATCTGAGGGTTGAGGGGGAGAGCTGCTCTTGAAAAACTACCTCTCTGCCTCTGTTTGTCAGTGATTCCCAGGAAGGGTTTTTCCTCTGTGCCTACTCATTATTTCTACCCCGTCTCCTGCTTATTCAGCAGCATTCGTGCCAGTCAGTGCTCGCCCCGCACATCTCTGGAGGATGAGAAGGAGGATTTCTTCGCTCGGCTCCGCTAGTAACGTAAACATGAGGGTTCTGTCATCGTACAGGAGGGATTCACCACTTTAACCCCTGTTAATGTCGCTCTTGGCTAGATTTTTAAAAGCAGGGTCTCAGAGACAGAAACTGTAGCAGCGAAAGCCCCTTTGGTTTTGGTTTTCCTCCACTGCCTCACCAAGGGAAGAGACTTCAGTTGAACCGCTGCCATTTTCCTCTTGTTTGTATGTGTGTGCAGCTGGTGGTGTTAACAAAGGGTGGGCTCACTTTCCCCTCTCTTTATGTGCATACAGTGGCAGAGCTGTGGAAAAAACCTGAAGGCTAGAATTTGAGTTTAATTCCCACAGGCTGGCCGCTGCTGTTTACCGCATGCACCTTTTTAGCTATGCGCTCATTTCCTTTCAGCCTAGCGGACAGATATGACGGGAACCTTTGCATGTGCTTAGATATGATCTCATGATTATTGTTTTTGTGGGTGAAAACATGTGAACAGCAGGGTTATAATAGTTTTGGATTTTACATTATAGTTTAGTTTTAGTTAGTTTTTACTTTTTTTTCTCTAATTCAGTTAGTTTTAATTAGTTTTCAGAGAGGTTTTTCTCGTTTTTATTAGTTTTTATTTTTGGTTTCATGCTTAGTTTTAGTTAGTTTCAGTTAGTTTCAGTATTAGTTTTAGTATTTTCATACCTAATCAGGTGCAAGATTCAAGGCACAAAAGTGACTATTGTGTAATGAAAACTTGACAAAAGATACAGTTTAAAGAAATATAGTCAACAACCAACTGTTCACAAGACATGCTAAATTTGTGTAATATTAAGGACACACATGAGCATAACCAGGGAGAAACAAAGAAAAACATGAACTCCCAAACTCAATAAATTCTACAATAAACTCCACAATAAACTTCAGCATCAGTGCAGCAGATTAATAACACCTACATGTGGTGTTAAACAAAAACAAACTCTTTGAAGGAGTCAAAGCTCAAATCCAGCTGCATCCTGATGTTCTCACCACCTGAAGCTGCTTCTGTTTTGGAGCTAGCTTGGTTAGATGCTCGCTAATTAAACCTGCAGGGTCTTTGCGGCCTCTGTACACAACCTACAGAAGTTGCCGACCTCATGTCCGCATTTATGCTTGTGTAGCTGGATTGTGTGTGTTAATTACCTTGCGGTCGTGTGCAGGTGTTTGTACTCAAAGAACCTCCATACGGGACTCGGCAGACCGCAGCCATTACTTTGCGGACCAGCGCGGTGAGCGCACGCACATGCGCACTCACACAGTTGTCCTGTGGCGCTCCCAGCTTAAACTCGGAGAGCGGAAACAATGATTTCATATCAATCCACAAGGCTTAAAAAAACCCCCAAAAAACCAAGTAAATGAAAGTAAGTTTATCGATTATTTCAGTTAGTTTTAGTTAGTTTTGTAAACTCACAATTCAGTTTTAATTAGTTATCGTTTTTTCCTTTTAATTATAGTTTTTATTTATTTCAGTTAACGACAATGTTTTTTCAATTTCAGTTTTCGTTATTTCGTTCGTTTTCGTTAACTATAATAACCCTGGTGAACAGTAACTTTTTGATGTGATTGGTGAAAGCTGGCAGTAAGCTGAGGCAGGGTTTGGTGAAGAGCTTCTCAGTCAGGAGCCTCAAAGCATTTTTCCTGAAGGTCGGTGAGAGTCTGTGAAAGGATCCCAACCCTGCAGGAAATTGTGGCCTTGCATATTTCTGTCTCTGTGGGACAAAAGCGTGAGAAGAGCATCAGCACTTTATTGATTTAATTAAGATTTATTGTAGGAAGTAGATTCCTGTAATAGTTGTACTATATAGTTACAGGTTACCACTGTGAGTATGCACATATTCTCAGAGTTATTAGTGTATGTGCATGTATTGAGGCCCATGCGTTCTGAAATGGAGCAGAAGGAGAACTGCTGTCTGTGTATACATGCTGCAGGATGATGTCCTCTCTGGAGAAGAAGCTGAATTTTATTGAGGACCACCACAGCAGCAGCAGTGACTAGCTGGTTAGGAGCAGGGGGACGTGATTTAGGAATGACTGAAGGAAATCAGTTTTGGGTATTTTCATTCAGAGTTGCCTGATCCACTCGGGCAGCCCCTAATGTGACACCGTTAATGGTAATGAGTTTATTTTGTTGTCGTTTACACAAATCTGTGGATAGTTTTGTGGTGTTCGTGGAGGGAGAAGGACACCTGAGCTACACCTGCATGCTTCAGTTTGGTGCCTCCGCGTGTTCGCCGTTCTTTAAAGACTGCAACATAATCGTTGTTGCTAAACTTGTGATTACAGAGCTTCCCTCAGGCTGAATCTGCCCTGTGTTGCCTAATCCGGGAGGAGATGTGGCTTCAGTTCGGCTCCCTCCCATCATGAGGCAACCTCCAGAGCTGCTGTTAGATTAGACTGCAGGTCTTTGCTGGAGCTCCACAAACACCCATACATAAGACCCTCCGTGTTAAATACGGTCAGGTAGGAGCAGCCGAAACGCACAGACCAAAGACAGCGGCTGATGGTACATTGTCTGTCTTTTGTGTACAGTCTGTGCGTTCGCTGGCATTCATTCAGTCGGGTAGATATTATTTTACATGGAGGATATCAGCTGTGCTGACTCACAAAGCTCTTCATTAACACTGGGCTGTAGCGTTGTGATGAGCAGTGAACCTTGTGTGTATTGTTTGAGGGAATTTGATGGTGGTGTGAATTTGAGGCTTCACGCGTCTGTTTAACTGTCAGGCAGCAGAAGAGCACTTACAAAATGTCACACTGACTATTTTCCAGTGTGTTCAAGTGCTTTTTATCGTGCAGAGAACTTTTCAGTGTGCTGATCATTTGTGAGTTAGAGTTGTTTCCCTTTGTGTGCGTCTCTTAAAGAATAAAATCCTCCCAGGACACATGTTTGCATCCTCTCACTGACGTACTGGCGTATGTTCATGAGTGAATGAAGGCGTTGGAAGGATTACTCTGCACTCAGTAAATAATTAATATTCACTTCTGAAGAGTCACAGAAAGTCTTCAGAAGAGCACAGATGGTGTATCATCGGGAACAGGAAATCAGTTGTTTTCCTTTTCATCCTCAACCAGATTTTCACAGCAGGTCTCACGACTTCACAGATTCCACGAGCGTTCAGCGCTGGAACGTTTGAAGGATGTTCCGACGCCTGCTTCTTCTGTCGAGTTGAACTTCCAGTTTACCCTTTGCAGCTGTGCATGTGTGTAACAGGTGACCGGTCATGTGAACACAGATTATGGAGCTGTGTGCGCATGCACTCTTATTATATTACATGCACCCAGTGAAGTACAGCGCTCTGCTTTCCTCTGTGTGTCTGTCCTTTCTTTCTGCTCGGAGCCTTAGTGACAGAGATGGAAACAACAACAGGGTGAGGCCAGGCTGAGTGTTATTAGCATGAGAAAGCCCTCATCCTCAGCTCTCTCTTCCTCATTGCATTGTCTGCTTCGTGTGTCCAGCTCAATCAGAGGACATCATTCCTTTTAAACCTGTGGTCCCCCCCCCGACTGTTTCTCATCACCTTGCTGCGGCTGATTAGGCGATAATTCTGATGTTTGTTTGCGTCGCTGTGTGATAAGCCTTTAGCTGTGCACTGATCCAGCTCTCCCCGGTTCTGAGATGAGACCCGGGCTTCGAGTGTCTGCAGATAACGAGTCGCTCACTGTGAGGAGCATCAAGCTCATCTTGCCTGGATTGAGGATGAAGGACAGCTGTCTGAGCTGAGATCTGGATCTGGATCTGGATCTGTGCTTGGTGCTTTTGATTGTTTGCCAGCTGCTGGCTTTTTAAAGGTTTTTGAACTTTGACTATTGCTCATTGGTGATGTCTGCACGTCCCTCTGAAACACCTGCACCCGTCTGCACTGAACTCTACCTGCACTCCTGTTTTGGTTTTCAAGTCACACATTATGGTTAACAAAAACAACTACACACGTATGAAGTAGGGATTTAAATGATAGACTTGTTTACACAAAAACACACACAGTGCTCATGGAGGAGATGGTTTTTGTTGTTTGGTTGGCAGGAACGACTCAGAGGCAACAGCATTGAGCTTTTCTTTGCTTACGACGTGTTTACAACCATTTAGAAAAGTGTAATTACCAAAATGATTGTGTTTGCTCACAGAAGTGAAGAATATTTGTTTTAAACTTTGATGAACTCTCACTGAATGAGAAGCACAATCCTGTCGATTTGGCTGCAGACAGAAGCGATCAATGCCCGTCAGTGTATGAGCCACGTGCAGCCACTGCAGCACTAATCTGCCAGCGCCGTTATTTTTCAGGGAACAGCAACTCCATCTTTCTGCTTGTTTATGAAACTGAATCAAAGACAGGGGAGGGGGTATGGAGTCATTTGTACTCTGTCTTTTGTTTTGGTCAGCCTGCTTCTAAAAATCAAATGGTTTTTATTTTTCCACTTGGCTTCAGGCACCACCGATTGGCCCATTAGAGCCACGACTGTTATGGGCCAGATCGGGGTGACAGTGAGAAATCTGCTCTGCAGCTGGCTCGACGCACACTCTGGATCCTGCCTTTATACAAACTGGAAGTCACATTGTGGAGCGAGGATGTGCAGGAGACACACAGAGCTAACTAACTGAACTAATTCCTGACAACTGTGCACTCCAGTCTTGGCAGGACTGAGGGAGTCAGATGACGGCGCAGGGCTCTCGCTTTATTGTCCATTTTTTTTGGCCAAGGCAGAGAAGGCGTCTGCCAGATAGCTTCTCTGTTCAAAATCTGCGTGAAAATCTTGCTGTGGAAATCTAAAAAAACAAAAAAGAGAGACAGAATGTGGCACTCTCTCATTTCTCTCACTCTTCTTTCTCTCACCCCCTACTCCCTTCCTCCCTCTGTGGGTGTTTGGTACACTAAGTGCTTCATGATTGCTAGGGCCGTGAGGAGGCACATTCGCGGAGGCGTCAACAGCCCTCAGCCAAGTGTCCCTGCTTCCCCAAGTGGTTTTTCTGGCACTGTTTTGGTCGAGTGGCAGAGGACTCAGCAGTCTGATCGCATTGAACCACAGCGCTGCATGGCAACATGACGGTGGAATTTCCATAACAGTTCCCGTGTTGTTGATGCATAGATTAATTGTCACGCAGGCTCACCACATTTGGGTTGCTGAAACAGTAGAAGTGCTGATGTGTGCTGCCTTTGTTATTCTACTTGAACAGGAGCTTTTTTTTCCTGCAGCATGTGATAAAGATGGACTTGTAGGGAGGAAAACAGCTGGGCAGCTGTGGTGATAGAGAAATGTGTTTCTAGCCCCTCCCAGAAGATAATATTTTGTCTGTTGTCTATTATGTGGCGACTGCATGATGCCAAGAAACAAACATGCATGTCAGAGGTCGGTGAAGCCGCTGTGACGTCAGCCGCTGTTTGCAAAGCGTTGCTGATGGTTTGATAACAAACTGGAGGCGTGTGAGGTGCTTTATAATGAGCTAATAAAGAAGACGCAGCTTGTAAAAATATGTAATGGAGCAGAACTCAGCTGCAGGATGCCCGCCCTCCCACAAACAGACTTTAACTCCTCCTGCAGTCAGTGATGGTGGTGCTCTCCACCCGATCCGGGTCCAGGTTACAGACACCATCCATGGATTAATTATCTAATTGAGTATGTAATTAGCAGTTCCTGTTTTTTCTTTTTTTAATTTTCTAAAATTTGTACCGTGGATGCCTGAATTCTCCTCCTGTGTTGCTGTTATTTGTGCACGTGCGAGATGTGTCGACACTGATGTGCAGTTCATTTTGAGAGAGGTGCACATCTGGTTTCAGGGTTTTTAGTAAAACTTTTAGTGAGCTGAAAGCTCCGAGTTACCTTTTTAAAGTGGGAGGGGGGAACGAGGACATGAGCTCTAACGCGGGTGGATTAACACGGGAATGTTGTGGCAACGTCTCCACAGGCTGTCCTTACGTTGCCCTGATTTGAATCTGAATTTATATTTTGGTGTCTTTATTGCTTGTGCTTTGCTATTTCTGTTTCAGGCAGCATCAGCCGTGATTCATCCACCACTTATTAATTAAAGCTGTCCCTGATCACCAGTTTTCGTCTCATAATCCCGCCCACTCCTGCTGGCTTAGATATCTGTGTTTACCATATTGAAAGTGATGCATATATGCAGCCTAAAGTCTGTTTTTAAGGTCCTTGCAGCTTACTGTTACACATCTATGTTATGTATTATTAATTCTTCCAGGTCTGCCCTGAACGGTTAATTACACTGCCCTTTCCTGTTATATGCCATCGTATTATGTGTGTTAGTTTTTCATTTTTAATGTGCTCATCCTGTCCTGCGCTGCCTTTTTAACTTTAAATCAGATGCATTCTGGTCATTTTGTTTGTTTCCTCGGTCTCTGTTACAGTAGCTTTGCATTCACAGTTCAAGTCAATCCTCACTTATCTTAGACAGGGCCTTTGTGCAGCCCCTTAATTAATCCTCTGTCTGAAACAAGCTGCCAACTTTCCTCTGATTGGCTGCTCCTCACAAACAGAACAGCCGGGGGGGGGGGTGATCATGAGAGAATACGCCCTCTCACTGACATCAGACAGAGCCAAGAGTAGAAAAAAACAGCTGTAAACTGAGTGCTTAGAGAAGTCTGAAGCCTGACCTTTGGCCTCACAGGGATTTGTTCTGCATACAGTGACCTCATTATTTGAAACTTTGGTCATGTTTAATCCACCAGAATATATGAGCATAGCAGGTCTGCTTTTGTTGGGTGTCTTTTTTGTTTATGTGACTGATTTAATGCAGAATATATACTGAGAATAAGAGGTGCATCAATCCTTCCTTGGTCCAAAAAGAACAAACTCCGCCCAGCAGCACCTTCCTCCTGATGTAGCTTAGCAGTAAGCAGGCTTTAAAGCATTCACTAATAATGCAGCTTTGTTCTCTCGTGTTCGCAGCGGTCAGTTTGCTGTTGTCCGGAGATGTCGGCACAGGACCTCGGGTGTGGAGTACGCTGCCAAATTCATCAAGAAGCGGCGCAGCAAGTCGAGTCGACGGGGGGTGACGAGGGATGACATAGAGCGCGAGGTGAACATCCTGAAGGAGATCCAGCACCCGAACATCATCACGCTGCACGAAGTCTTCGAAAACAAGGCTGAGGTCATCCTGATCCTGGAGCTGTGAGTGGATCTGTCCCCGCCTTTTGTGTTCAGCTTCACATTTTTATTTAAAGTAGCATCTTAAAACCTGATTTTTGTGTTCACACAGATGAGGGTCACACTGATATAAAACAGCCCATGGTGGCTGCGTGCTATCCGCTGTAGGCTGACTGTAAGCGTGCGCCGAGCTGCAGCCTGTTCGAGCTGTAACGTGGCAGCTTTTTCCTTCCCCGTGCACCAGTTGAACCAGTTTTACAGGCTTATATGCAGCTTCAAACACTATAAGATCAGTCATGTTTGCATTACAAGTATCCACCTGCCACCATTATTCAGCACAAAAGCAGTTCACCTCAATAATTAGGTCTCCTTGCTGCACGCTGCAGTGTGATGCTCAGCGTGGCAGTTTCCTGACAGCATTCCTGTCTGATGATCACATTTGAAATGATGGCACAGAACCCACCAGGTGATGCTGGCTGTGGTCAGCCCGTGGCTCGTCTCCAGCTCAGGAATATGACTTCAAATAAACTTCAGTGATCTACAGTAAATCTTTTTGTGTTATGTATTTCTCTGTTATATTCTTCAGGCTGTGTTTAATGTGTTAGAATATGTTCTGTTATTTTAGTCCTTCCGTATTTGTGCGAATGTTTTAATGTTTCCTCGTTCCCAAAACACCAAACGTGAAGCCTTCCCGCTCCTGATTGGACTGGCTTCATGGGCTCTTAAATTACAGGTTCAAACAGGAAAATCAGAGAAAAATGAGCCTCATTACCATATAATAACCTCCCAAAAGCAGTTTACTGAGTACATTCGTGCATATAAAAATAGTGGTGCTTCAGTTCATATTTAAATTCTCTTGTATACCTCCTCTCTTGTGGCTTTTTAACACTGAGCTTAGAGGTTTTGGATCTATTAAATAAATCAGTCCTATCATGTAGCACGTTTGCTTTGCTGCAGTAGTTGCAGTTGTCAAAGAACGCTGCAGTTATGTCCTAAAAATCAACAAGTTTCTGGCTTGGCTGCTCTCTCCTTCTCGAGGGATGTTGGTGTTTCGAGCTGGGATGTTCAGGCTTTAGCGTCTCACCCTGTCGGGGATGTTAGCTGAGCTAAGCTTTACCCACAGGCCGTTACAAAGGCTGGCCCAGTACCTCCACCTCTGCTCCAGCTGACATCCATCTATCCTCGATATCATTGTGTTCACTTTGAGTCCATCTAACACCTCCACAGCACACACTGTTCACGCCTCACTGCTCACTTACACGCTGCATTGTTAACGTGTTAATTTTCAGTACAGTAACGGTATTTTTTAGACTCTCTGATTTGCTTTGTGTCCGGAGAAATTTGACCAATAAACTTCATGCTTCTTTTTTCTTATCGAAGAGTGCAGCACAAGGCTGTGGAGATAATGAGTCTTTGAAAAACAATATGGCTCAAAGGAAGCAGGAGGAAGCAGGAGTCTGACGGATGGGTTGGAGCAGCGTCTGCAGTGTGTGATGTGCACTGGTCTGTTCTGCTCAAGCAAGAGCTGAGCGTGAAGGAGAAGCTGTTGATTTACTGGCCAATCTACACTCCTGTCCTCACCTACAGCCTCGAGCTGTGGGTGGTGACCGGACGAGTGAGACTGTGCATAGAAGAAAAAGTGAGCTTCCTGTGAATGGTGTCGGAGCTCTCGTCGTTTGAGATGGGCTCAGAGTAGAGCTGCTGTTCCTTCACATCAGAAGGAACTGGTTCTGATATATGATCGGGATGACATCTGGGCATCTAGGATGGATGGATGATGGATGGATGGACAGATGGATGCTTTATTACTGTGAGATCATAGTGTTTACATACATGTCACATATTTCTGCATAACAGCACTTTAACTTCTCTGAAGTCCTCACTCCTTCTTAGCCGTATTGCAGCTCATTTTCATAACTAGTTATGGATGAATGTGTTTATGCACTTGCAGGCGATGCGCTCTGATCTGCTGACAGTGATCAAACTGTCGTGCCATTCAGGCTGTCTTTGTGTGACGTGTTGCTCGTAGAAGATGAAAATATTGAGTGGTGCCATCTGATTTGATGCTTGTGAGGTAAACAACTCGGTTCAGGGAACAGGCTACACCTGCTGTGGGTGCTTTCTGCTTCAAAGTTTTGCACTCAACAAACCTTCATTATTATATGTAACGTGGCTGTTAATTTCACATCGACCTATCAAACAAAAAATACGGATTCCTGATCTAAATCTGAGTTTAGGCCATAATTCTCTTCTAGTTTTAATAAACTTGTCCTATCGTCCTGCATTTGCAATCAGAATCATCATCTGAATGCACTGTTCTGCCAAACACATTTGCTTTGCCAAGAGGAGCTCTTTAAACTCTCTGTAGGCTGCTTTTGGTAGTATTTCATTTAATTTATGCTGGCAGGTGAAGATTGCCCCCCCCCCCCAAACCACCACCACCACCACCTAACCTGACCCGGTGGAGTTTGCACTGGACCTCATTTTCCTTTATTTTGAAAGAGTCTCACACAAGACTTTTTACAGCTGCATGTAGGTGCGTTACTGTCACCTTCTAGCTGCAGCTATGTGTTAGAACCAGGCAAAAAACAATATAATAGATTGATGTAGCCACCACGACACCACCCATGTTCTGGACCCTGCATTCATAAACTGTGTAGGTGCAACACACAGACACACATCAGCTAATGAGTGCAAAGTAACAGAGTAACAGAATACTTTCCAAAACTGCAGCAAAAAACATCAGAAAGTCATATAATTAGTCAGATAATCCAATAAAACATCTGCAAAAAGCACCAAGAGAACACACACACACACACACACACACACACACACACACACACACACACACACACACACACACACAGTAGAGAGACCAGAGAGCTGTCAGTTTGTATGTATAGATTTTTAATTTTTGAAATGAGAAATGTGTTCTGTTTCTAAGAGGATTTCTCTTGAAGTCATCTGTTTGTGTCAGAGTGGTAACAACTGAAGGGATTATGGGACAGTTTGGTATTTTTAAACAAAGTGAACTGTTCCTGGTCCACCGTGTGCAGAAATAAAATTAGATATGATGTTTTTTTTCCAGCCATCATGTTGTTCCCTTTTGTGTCCTCCACATCGCCTCCCTGTCGTGCTGCACTCTGTGTAAATGCAGCCATGATAATGACACACAGCGATAACTTGTTCAAAAAGAGGGCGAGGTGACAGAAAGCTGCTTTCCTGTGTGTGAATGTGTGTTTGCACCCTGTGAACCACTGAAGCACATGATGAAGTAAAGAGTGGGTGGATCTCCCAGCTGTGCAGCTGCTCTCGTGTTTCCCCCTCAGAGGGGTGGCATTGTGCAAGTGTGTGTGTGTGTGTTTGTGTGTGGTTGCAGGCTTCCTATCCAGCAGAATAATCGGCAAAGGCATTGATTGGTGGTAATTGTTCCACAGCAAAATAAAAAAGAAGTTACTGCATTTTATATACAGCAGTAAAATATGAATAAATGAATAAAGAGGGAGAATCAGCTGATCAGATCAGGTCGTTCAGTTCCTCACCTTTAATGTCAGCATGTGTCTGCATGTGTTGAAGGCTGAGTAAATGCTCACAGACTGAATACTGATGGTGGTAATTACACTTATCTGCCCCCCCACACACACTGCAGCCTTTCACTCGCATCATCTCAGCGTGACCGCGACAGCTCCCCGTCCTCTCTCCATCCCCGTCTCCCTGTTCAATGCTTTTCTGAATTTTTACTTTTTATTTTATTTTACCTTTATTGAACCAGGAGAAAAAACACAGTCAGATTAAAATCTCTTTTTCAGTCCAGGCCAAGACAGCAGCCGTAACAGGATAAGATTAAACGCAGGTACAAGAAGGTGATCTGCATGTCGTGAAAAAATGTCAGCCAAACATCTACAGCCCGATGCGGTCGCGTCCACATTATTTAAAGGTGCCTTAAAGTCATTGATTGAGTTGCAGTTTGAGGTCTTTCTGCCGTCTCAGCCGTGACGTTTGGAACAGACAGTAACAGACGGTCCTGGGACCTCAGAGTGTCAGGACCTGAAGAGGTCTGAAGAGAAAAGGAAGCAGGCCACTGATATAAGAACACACCGGTGTTTGAACCTGCAAACATACGGGGAGGACCAGCCCACACGTTCATACAGCAAACAGTGATGGGGAAGAGTCCAGAGCATGTAACTGTGAGAGGAAGCATGCGTGTGCAGAACATCACCGCTGCAGTCTCTTTCTAGAAGTGAGAGACAGGATTTATCCTCACATCTCTTTGCCTTCATAATTTACATAATTATGTAATAAGTTTTGAATCTCACCGAGGTTTTATTAAATGAACTTTTGTGAAACCCAGTCGGACTTCATAAGCTTGGAGAGATGAGCTGTGGGCTCATGTCTTGGTCTTCAACAGGGAATTTTATTTTATTTATTTTTTAATGAAGAATGCAACAGAATTTTAATATGACCTCATATGTCAGATATTAATGAGTTTAATTTTACCCCCTTCTCTTAAATCTTTTGTAAGATGCAGTATTAATGTGAGTGAATCTAAAGCAGTGGTCAGCATGTGAAGCTGCTGCTGGATCCACTGTGTGCGTCTCAGAGTAAATAACCCAGCAGGTTGTTTCTCGTGAAGGGTTCATTGACTTAAAGCAGTTTGTTGCAAACAGCGCTGGTTTAACATCTCCTGGATGTGTAAATCGGTCGGCCTGTAAAGCATCAGGATGATTAGATTACATCAGCTGAGCTGTGTTAATCAGGGATTTGTCGCTGGCTTTGATCTCAGAGATCTCACTTTCTGTTTCTCCCCCTTCCCGTCCTTCGTTCTCCTCGTCCAGGGTGGCCGGAGGCGAGCTCTTTGACTTCCTGGCAGAGAAGGAGTCCCTGAGCGAGGAGGAGGCCACGCAGTTCCTCAAGCAGATCCTGGATGGAGTCCATTACCTGCACTCCAAACGGATCGCCCACTTCGACCTGAAGGTACGACTGCAGCTCCACACGATATCTGCTTCACTGTGTCTGCTTCTGCTGATTAATAACACAACATATACAATCAAACGCTGTTTAATAATTCCACACTAGTAATTCGCAGGGCTGAGTATGTAATGCAGTCACAATGAAAGATAATAATCAAATAATGGATTAATTTTTCTCCCAGACAACATCTGGCTCCTTTAACCTTCGGGTGAGCGCAGCATTTATGGCTCCAGCTCTGTCTTTATATCCACCATCAGTCCGTCAGTCTGCTTCTCCTGTAACTTTCCAGGTTTCTTACAGGAAGTGTCCGATTGTTGTGGCGAGGATGATGGAAAGTTTATGATTAAGCGTGATTGTGATGCTGTGCTCTGATGTGTGGCTCGTGGAAGCAAAGCTTTCTGCAGTCTCGATGCCCAGAGTGACGATGAAAATGGCTCAGTTATGTTAAGTTGGGAAAAAAATGATTGAAACCATCATTAATTACATTTAGAATAAAGGAACCTGTTTCGGTATAGGAGCCATTAAAACCATTCCTATATGAAATATAATGGGGCTGTTATTTAGTTGGTCAAATAATTCACCCATCTGATGGCTAAAATAAAAAGACATTTTAAAGTGAATGTATTTGGATTTTTGTTTTCCAGACACAAAATTAATATTTATTAGTCATAAAAATTATGTTAAAAGGTTTTTGCTCTGTCTTAAGTACCCTCTAAAAGTGCATCAGCACGCAGCACTTGATTTTTTTTGAGTAGTTTAATGATGGTGAGAATTTTTCCCCCAAATAAAAAAAATGTAACTTTAAAGCATTAAAAGAAATTGTTGATTTATTACCAGAAAGTGTTTGTGACATTTAAAGTTCAGAGCTTGTGAAAATGGAAAAGTACATTTTTAACACCAGCTGCACAAAATACAGAATTTAAAGGATTTCGTCAGGCCGGTCTTAGATGATGTCATCAGTAAAAGATGATGTTTGTTTGGGTCCATGAAAACACCGCAGTCGGCGCCATCGCGCATAAACAGACTCCAACACTTGTGCTTCTTATCTGAGGTCACTGGAAACCCCTCGGAGCAGTGTGGGATACACATCCTTCTTCCTGACTGTCAGCTGATTGAACAGAAATATGTGAATTGTTCTTGTGCCTCAGTCGGCTTCTTTGTGACCACTGCTTTTACATCAGTTTCTCTTCACGTCTCCAGGCTAACAACCATGACTAAACTGCTGTTCTAATGTGGACGGTTTGAGGGGGGAAGCAGAGGTCATGAAGCGCAGTGCGGGACACCGTGTTCCCTCCCACGAGCCGAACTCTGTGTTTACTGTGTTTTTTGTGGTGCTTGTTCTGTGTGTGAGTCTCGGTCGTTATCATTGATCAGTTTTCCACTTCCGGCAGCGCATGTGGCGCCCTCTGAGAAACAGTCGAGACTGACCGCCCCACTTTGAGGACAGTCCTCACAAATCATACGTCACAGTTTATAATGATAACCTCTGAGCTCATTGTGAGCAATGAATTTTGGTTGGAGGCCGTTTACACTACGTTTTATAAGGAAATCCAAATATCTTTTATTGTTAGAGTCACACAGACAGTAATTTGGCCTCTCAGTGTACAAAGTGTATTATGCTCGGGAGCCAGTTGTGTGCTGCTGTGTGCACTTGTGTAATTTGCATTTGAACTAATGAGCCGTAATCATTTAGAGTCACCTATTCTTTTAAGGGAAAGTACATGAAATGCAGAGGCCTGCAGCTTCTCCTCTGTCTTTGTTTACCGATTGTGTATCTGTGTTTGTGTGTTCACTGCGTCACTGTAGTTTCCACTTTGCTCCTGGTTTAAGGTGTCCACATTATGCAGATGGAGACTGAGAACAGCTTGTAACCCACATTGGATGTCATTTTCCTTCATTCCAGCATAAACACGAGCATGTGACTGTTTGCAGAGCAGAGCCGGCGAGCTGAGCTGAGCTGCAGCTTTCTCATCTCCTCCTGTTGCTGCTGCTGCCCACAGCCAATCTGTTCCTGTTCCTTCCCAGACTAAATCCCAAACGAGGCTCATAATCACGCTGAAAGGACGGGACCCGAAGGGAAGATGGGCTCGTCTTAAAGAGGCATTGTGTCCTCAGGAATGTCCGGTCTCTGCTGTTTAGCTTTAGCACGCCTTTGGTTTTCTGTCCTTTCTCCCGCTTCCTAGAGAGGTTTTTACTCATGTTTTGCATAGGATTTCCATGCCTGATGAGCCTCCTTCCTGCCAGACTGTTCCTGTATTGTCCTACCTCCTCCTTTACTTACACACACAGGACACAGTGTGTATCCTGCACACGTCTCCTCTGATGTCTCTGGACATCTGAGCTGTTTTTCATTGAAGTCACGATGAACATGCGGCTACATGCCAGTAAAAAATGGACGTTTAAGAATTTTGTCTGTGTGTAAATATTGTTCTGTCCTCTTATTTCTACGGTACCAGCTCACAGTAGCCGTCTCAAAGGGCTTTATATTGTAAAGTAAAGGCACTACAGTATTAGAGAGAGATGAGTAGATGATCCTCTATGAGCAGCACTTGCTGATGGTGAGAAGGAGGACCCCCAGCAGAGCCAGGGAGGGGCAGCCATCTGACAATACCTGCTGGGGGGTGAGGGGGAGAAAAGAGAGAAAAGGGAGATCACAGAGAGACGAGGACAAAACGTAAACTGTGGGAGAGAGAAGATAAAGGCTAATGACATGCAGCAGTGTCATATAAACACACAGGGATTGAAAGGAGGAGGGTGGAGGTGTGTGCAGTGCATTATGGGAACCCCCCCAGCAGCCTAGGCCTATAGCAGCATAAGGGAGGGTTCAGGGTCACCTGATCCAGCCCTAACTATAAGCTTTATCATAAAGGAAAGTTTTAAACCTAATCTTAAAAATAGAGAGGGTGTCTGTCTCCTGAATCCAAGCTGGGAGCTGGTTCCACAGAAGAGGCGCCTGAAAGCTGAAGGCTCTGCCTCCCATTCTACTCTTAAGTATCCTAGGAACCACAAGTAAGCCAGCAGTCTGAGAGTGAAGTGCTCTGTTGGGGTGATATGGGACTATGAGGTCTTTGAGAGAAGATGGGGCCTGATTCATCTGGAAATTACATACAATTATGGATTTAACAGGGAGCCAATGAAGAGAAGTTAACATGGGAGAAATACGCTTTGTGTTGAGTCCGTGTTCGTACTCCTACTGATCAGCTGAAGGTTTTCCAGGAAGATTTTAGAGGGACCAACAGTAAGAAGTGCCAGCCTCGGAGTGATCCTTGTTTCTCTGTCTTGAGCTCTGATGAATCCTGTTTTCTTTCCTCCTCTGTAGCCGGAGAACATCATGCTGCTGAACCGCTCTGTGCCTCACCCGCGCATCAAGCTCATTGACTTTGGACTTGCCCACAAGATCGATTTTGGCAATGATTTTAAAAACATCTTTGGAACTCCAGAGTTTGTAGGTCAGTGTCCAACGTGCACATGTGATTTTTGTATTCCTGCAGATACTGTTCTCTGAATGCACAAACACACACTCTCTGCACCACCCTGCTTTCCTGGCTTCATCCCACAGGTTGCATATTGTTAGCATGGGTGCCAACTGTACTGCAGGGACCAAGTGAGAGAGACCTGATAATAGCCTGGAGATTATCAAAACTGCCCCTTGCTGCCAGCGCACACACACACACACACACACACACACACACATAGACACATGAGTGCCATCTGCCCTCATCCACTCCTTTGCCGAGGCAACAGCCAGCCCTCCAACACCCCCCACCCCCACCCTCAGCCTGCCAGTACCCAATACCAGCATCATCCAGGCTAAGACCAGAGCGTGTTGCCAGTGCAGCAGGGTGTCAGTGGTCAAATGGTGGAAAGAAAGATCAAGTGGCAGAAAGCCAAACTTGTGAGTGGAACAGATGATGCTGGAGAAAAGGCATCGTCTAGTCAGCTCCAAAAAATAAAGGAAAATGCTTTAGATAAGATAAGATATGCTTTATTTATCCCCAGCACTGGAAACTCCTGTGTTGAAGCAGTAAATGCAGTCAATAAGACCATAAATTAATAGCTTATAAGCATAATATGACAAAACAAATTAGCTCCATAAAGTAAGTTTACTTACGCAGAAAATAGCTCAATAAAATAGGATAAGATAAAAATTAAAGTAGCTTTAAAATTAAAACAGCTGGTCAAAAGTAGCAGGAAGAAAGTCGTTTGCTTGTAAACCATCGTGTGGGCAGTTTTAATTTCAGTGGTCTCCTAAAATCTGCCTGATAAAAACTCAGAAGAAGACTTTAAAAAGCTTTTCCCCCTGGAAGTTTCATGGCCAGCATCTCTGCTGTTGCTGAAACCTCCTGTAGGTTGTTTTTATTTCAGGATTCTTTGAATGCCATGTCTCCCTCTCTGGTATGAAACGAGCAGATTAAATGGCAGATGGCAATAAAGCATCTCAGTAAATGCCAAGAATGAGTCTTGCTTTTGCATTTGCTCCTCGAGCTTTCAGTTTGTAGACGTGCAGCTGAGGGAATGCAGCCCACAGGTGCTGCAGGGCGAGCTGAAGAGGTGAGTCTGTGAAAGGAGAGGGGTGCGCTGGGGGTGTAAAAGCAACAGGAAGTTAGTTATTGTAGTTTGCCCACTGATTTGGCTCATTTACCAAACAGTCGGTCACTAGAGGAGAGGCCATGATGCACAGCTCATGGTGGAAATGAAGGTACTTTAGATCCCCCAACGCATGATTACTGCAATTTGCATCGAGTTATTCTCCGTGTCTGTGTCACAGCTCAGTCAGAGTTTTAACACAGCTCCACAGAGATGAGGACAGTCCAGAGTCAGTCAGACAGTCTTCTGTGGATGCTCCACTGCAAATGGGAACTACCGACGGCTTACTGGTTGCCAAATTCTCTACTGGAAACAACATGGAAACTTTTAATTAGCTCATAAATAGTTGGAGCAACAATTATGACCGCAGGAGTGACCAAATCAAAAGGATTGGAGTTGTATATGATTCTTGTGTTTCTCAGGATTCCTCTTTCAGATCAATGAGGTTTTGTTTCAGCGTGATTAGAAATTAATGTATCTTTGATTATTCACACATTTGAAGACAAGGGGGAAAAAAATCACAGCTCCAGCAGGCGCAATAAAAAAATAACACCTCTGAAGGAACAAACAAATCACTGAACCTAACCGAGAGCGATGATGCGCTCCAATAAAGCCCAGCAAACTATAAAGGCACCGCAGTGTGGAAATAAGAGAATAATTAGTTGGGAAAAGAAGTAATGAGTGTGTTTGTGCGCCGACCCGAACAGTAATAATCTTCTGTTTCCTGACAGCTCCAGAAGTAGTCAACTACGAACCTCTGGGCCTGGAGGCCGACATGTGGTGAGTAAACTCACAGTCTGCTCCACAAAGACTGTTATTCACTGTTTGGAAATGCTGCTCTTTTCAAAGAACATCTGCTGTAAAATAATTTGTAGATTTATGATTTTCATGCTGCTCTGCAGTGAAAATGTTTAACTGCTCTGAGATGTTGGATGTTAAAAAGCTCTCCTCTTTCTGTTTTCCTCCCTGCCCAGGAGTGTTGGTGTGATAACATACATCCTGTGAGTATCCCACCAGTAATAAAACATAGACTGTATATGAGTGATGGACAGTGTGATGGCGGATTTTGAGCATCACCATCGTAACCGGGGTTCTATCCAGGGAAAACTTTCAGCCCGGCGCATGTAGCCGGGTTGGGGGGTTGAATTAGCTCGCTAATGTTAAATGCTGCGTGCTTGCTAATTGCAGTGATGGTGAACAGCAAGATCAATAGAGCGATAATTCTTTTTGCATATAAACCAGAAGAGTTACACTTACATATCACCAATGTGTTCCTGGGAACTGTAGTTTTTTTCCTCCAAGGGCGCTCACAGCTCCAGGGAAGCTCGAAATCATCCTCTGAGCTCCCTTTTTCCTCTTTGCCCCCCCCTCAGTCTCATGCCAGTTGCCATTTTGCTTTCTGTTATCCGTGAAATCAAGCGTGAACAGGATCACCGCGAGATCGAGCGTGCGCGTTGTGAAGCAAACTGGCCTTTCTGGTGTGTTTGATTGCGATATTCTTTCTGAATATTGTGCATCTTATTTCCATTTAGAGAGGTATTTATTAAATATCCAATACCTGCATTGCCTAGGCTCCTTCCAGACCACCGGTGCGCCAGACTTCAGAATCTATAGTTGTGTCTGTTTTTTTCAGATTTCCATACTTTTTGCACCTGAGCAACGTTTTCTTCCAACGTTATCATCAGAGCATCAAACATTTCCTCTCAGCAGGCTGTAATGGGACCTGCTCTTATCTCACATTCCAACTATACACTGACTGTAAAGGTTGATTGAGACTGTATTTAATATAAAACTCATTTATACTAAAAAAAATTCAGTGTTCTTTTAACGAAGTAACGTTTTACATAGAGTTTTATATTCAGAGGAATTAAAAATCCCTGTTGTAGTTTTCAGGATGTGTTTACAGTGAAATGTAAATGAGCCGATGCTCATCACAATATCTTAAAAGCTTTTCAAAGCAGATTATATCATAAAGCCTCTGAGCTGTGAGTGAGATTTTATCCCTGCATTTTTATAAGATTTATTTTTAACTCTGTCTTCAAAAGAGCAGCAAGAAACTTTTCTTTTACTTTTTCATATTCATAAATAATAAGCTGTGAAAGTGTTTTGGCTGCGAGAGGCTGATTGACTCTGGACTTTCTCCTGGTCCGCTCAGGCTTCTGTGATCGTGTCAGCATGTTACTCACTTCATAACGAGGCCTCAGGTCTCAGAAGAAGTCTGATTAGATTTCCTTTCTTCGAGTTTAACACGTCACGGTTTATGGATGCAGCTCCGCTTTGGAAAAAGTCCCCCAAATTCATCTAAAAAACTGATCTTGAAAGCAGCCGTTGTTCTTCCACAGCCAGCTTTTCTCATGCACCACTCGGTGTTTTTGAAGCAGTCGTCTGCAGACGTGTCAGCACGATTTAATTCAACGGCAGCGGAAAAGTTCACGTCCTCGACGACCTGCCGATTAACTGCCGTTGGCTCTCGATGACGCCGTCCACCTCTCTGTGTGCCCAGCTGAAGGCTCACTGAGCCCCCGCGCACCTTTATCCTTCAAAGTGACACCTACACAAAACCAAATGTTTTCCAAAAACGCGCATTAGGTGTGTTTGCCTACACAAGCACGCCGAGAGCGCTGAACACAATCAGGCAAAAAGAGGGAAGGAGTAAAGGCCAACCAAAAGGTGTCATCCGATTATTAAATAATAAGTAGCTGCAAACAATACATGCTTCAATAGGGAAAAATCATGTGCATTAGTTTGTTTGCACAATACACAATATTAAACAAATGTGTCTGTGCTCACACACATACACACACACACACACACACATCTCTGTTCATGCTGTCCGCCCACACAGCTGTCACAGCTCTGCCTGGCAAGGTAGAAAATAGATTGTTCTCAGCTTATTATCACAGCAGAGCTGCAGAGAGGTGCGCTCGCTCTCCAGCTCTCGGTGGCAGATGTAAGGTGTGTAGTCGGGGGGAGGATGGCCGGGAATAATCCTGTAAACAGTTTTAGGTGTTTTCTCGGAGCGTTTCCGCGCTCTCATGGGAGCACTGACGCAATTACCGCAAAATAATAAACAGTGCATTAGGCAGTGAAACTATTATTTCCCCTTTTTTAACAGACCTGCTCAGCCTTACATAACATACCCTAAAATCATATGAGTGAGTGATGCTTTCATTTGGGTTTTAGGCTGTTAAGATGGCTTCATCTCAGCCTCGTGCATTGTGCATGAGCACTTTTGAAAAATAGTGGGTGAATTATCACCCGAGTCCTGACTTGACACTTTCCTGCTGATTTGGCTGCCTGGCCTTGTGACAAGCTGCAGTAATGACTTGTTTGCTGTGAGCAGCTGCACCTTTATACAGTCAATAAATTCATACATTTCCACTCAGCTTGGGCTCGACCTGCTCCACCTCCACGTCTCCCCCAGATGGCATGTTAATTAGCGGCTGGCGCTGATGAGCTGCAGAAGTTAGTGGAGACGGGAACGCCGGGCTTTGGCGTTGGGTTTAACGGCCTGAAGTCCAGGAGACTGAGACCTCATTACCACGCATGGCCGCTCAGGCCTGTGTGTGCTGCACTGTGTCATGGTTTGTCCATTAAAACATGCTTTTCTCTTGTGCTGGTGCGCACATTAGTGCATCTGCTCATGTAGTTTGATGTGTGCGTTCACTGGAAAGGTGTGAAAGTGCATTAAAATTCCTGCACTCAAACTGAGAGCGGTCCAGCTGGTTTCCCTATGATAGTGTTTGACTAACACGCACCAAATACTTCAGCTTGATAGCAAAGCTTCACTAATGAGTCACCATTATTTGCAGCTCTTTAATCACATCAAAGTGTAGTAAAGTTGTAGTTTCCATTTCAAGGGCCGAAGCTAATCAGCAGGTGAAGTCGTGTTTGGACTAAAATCAAAATGACTTCCTTTTGATTACAAGACCCTTTATGAGACACCCGAGCTGCTGGCAGAGAGGATTAGGATGGAAAAAAAAAAAAAATCAATCCTCACTTTGTTTGGAGCGAGATCATTTTCAAAATCCCAAACCAGAAAAAACCAGCGTGCATATTTCTGACCTGATCTTTAACCTTTCCCATCTTGCAGCCTGAGCGGAGCCTCTCCTTTCCTGGGCGACAACAAGCAGGAGACGCTGGCTAACGTGTCGGCCGTGGACTACGCCTTCGATGAAGAGTTCTTCAGCAACACCAGCGTCCTGGCCAAGGACTTCATAGCACGGCTGCTCGTCAAAGATCCAAAGTATGACGATGCTCTCGTTCTGCCTGTTTCCACTCCGTTACATTTCAGATTAAGGTGACATGGATTCATGTGAGAAAACTGGTTGAATTTTCCATTAATAGTTCTGATATTCCAAAGTAATGCGTTCAGACATCTTTATTTCCTGCAGCACCTCTGATGATGTTTTTGCTGCTTTGTGGTAACTTGAGGTAGTTTATGGGATTACTCCACAGCCAAAAAGTGTTGGCAGTTTATTTCCAGTCATAAATGAATAAAATAACCTTTTCTGCTTTCCAGCCTGAGCTCTGAATAATTGCTGTGACTGGAGTTTAAAAGACATGTTGATTTGTAAATACTTGCTCTTTGATTAAGCTGACAGGAAAATTGAATACGCGCCTTCTGTAGATATTCCTCTTCTGTGCTGCCTCTTCACTCGGCAGTGTGCCTTTTGACGCTGGCACCTAAAATTGTTTCGACTGTGCGCCTCCCTCATTACAGAGTTGCTCTAGCAACAACTGAATGGCTGCAGCTGCACTCGAAGACGGTTCCTGCCATCAAACTCGTTTCTGCGCTCGTAATTACGCCAGTTTCTTTCAAAACAGTGGAGTGAGAACGAGGGGCTAACAGAGGTGCATAATTGTAGGTGTGAGGATAATTTCATTTGGATCGCATTAAGTAAGAGAAGAGACAGTGAGAGGCGGGCATGGGCTGCTTTAAACAGATCAAAAGAAGAGACTGACTTTACAAACTTCACCTAATGGGGCTTTTAGAGATGACAGACTGAGTGCATCCAAATGGAATGGCTTTTAATTGATCTGCATTGAGATATGGATTCACTCAGCCAGCAGGAAGATAACAAAGAGATGCTTTTTAAAGTTTGCTGGATTAAAAGCGCACCATCAAAGTTGTGAAAGTCTGCAAACCTGTGTGGTTTGTGTGTGAATGCAGCTGCTTCAGCTGGAAACAGGGATGTGGTGTCTACAGACTCAGACTCGGGTGAGAGGAAGTGGGATGTTCTCAGGACCGGTCAGAGGTGATGTAGGACACAGCGAAGCCTTCCCTGAACAATGCCTCATTGTTTTCATTGTGAACTTGCAGCAGTTTTGTGTGTGTGTGTGTGCGTGTGTGCGTGTGTGTGTGTGTGCATGTGTGCGTGTGTGTGTTGTCCTCCTTGGGAAGCAGCACACAGATGAATCACGTAGACTTACTCAGGTGGTCACACTCAGGGCTCTCAGTACCGTATCTGAGGTGTCGCTGTAGAGAAAGGAAATAAAATGTTCGAGCTCAACAAAGATCAGTGTGGAAAGTTCAGCAGCCGTGACCTCGATTAAGTGACTGGTTAGATTTTTGTTGTTGCTCATAAGAGTGACAAAAGGGACCCTGTGGATATTATCTACCTAAGCCTCTAACACCCACAGACATTAAGTTAGCAATTATCACAAGATACAAAGATATGTGGCTGAGAAAGTAGCTGAGTAACATACCAGTCAATTTTCTTAAACTAGCAGCGGGGGGTGGGGGGCTGAAGCCTGTCCCAGCTGTCACTGGGTAATCACAGGGTAACCCAGAGCGACAGACTCACACTCACACCTAAATCCTCAGGTAACCTAACATGCAGCTCTTTGGCCTGTGGGAGAAAGCCGGAGGAACAAACCGCAGTTCTTCGCTTCTTCCTTAAACGAACCCACAAATCTGCAGTGTGTGTGTCTCCAAAAACACACGTCAGTATTTTTCCATGGACGCTCAATGACAGGGTGTCAGGACACCTTGAGGAAAGACAAGTGTGGAAATACCTTTTTGGTGCACTTCTATGTGTTTACAGGCTTCATTTATTTTACGCCAGCAGCTGCATTCACTCGATTAATGCACAAAGCATCCCCTCTGCTTACCCAAGGCCATAAAGACCACAAACAGAACCACTGAACACCACTCGGCAACAGTTAAACATCGAATGCACGCAAACATCTTTCTTTTCTGTGTCCACAGAAAGAGAATGACCATTCAAGACAGCCTGCAGCACCCCTGGATCAAGGTCGGACTCTGCTTTCATATTTTATTTTACTGATATTTGACATAACTTGAGTTTTGGTCACATTAAAATTCATGTTGCCTACTCTTATTTTGTTCTTCAAAACCAGCCAAAAGACACTCAGCAGGCGCTGAGCAGGAAGGAGTCGGCCGTCAACATGGAAAAGTTCAAAAAGTTTGCAGCCAGAAGAAAGTGGAAGGTGAGTGTCTTTGCTTCACGCTGTCGCTCTTTGGCACACTCACAGCGAAGCTTCTCTAAAGGCTTTACTGTACAATACAGCAAAGAACGTCATGTGATCGTATTCAGCAACTCATCACAACCTGACCCCACTGCACCCTGAAAGCTCCTCAGACGAGCTTGGATGTCACCACTGACTGCTGCGGGCTCGCTGTAGCCGTCAGATTCCCCGCCGGCGCTGCTTTGGTGGCCGCGCGTCAGGTTTGGTTCGTCACAACTGACCCGGCGACGCTCCCGGCCAGCAGGAAGGCAGCGATTCTGAATCTGTGCTGGTTTGGCGGTGCTGTCACGCCATGTTTCTGTGACACATCGCCGGCTCCTGGCTTTGCAGTAACCTTGATCTGACTTTGAGTCGATTTATTTATACATAATAAAAATGCTCTGAAACATGAGAAAGCAGGGCATAGATGTTCGACTCAAACCACAGTTCATCCCTCAGTCTTTCAGGAAACAAAGGAAATAAAATCATATTTCACTTTGTTGCATCCACCACCCAGTTTATTCAATATAGAGCTCAGATGTTTGTAGAAGTGTGTGTGAAGTCACGTCGCTGAGCCCATGAGGGTCAGTGGGTCACAAGGACTGAATCAGAGTGAGTAAAGAATTGAAGTAGAGCAGAAAATCGTTTTAGGTCTGCGCTCTCCTGCCTGCCGATGGCCTCCTTAACGTGACTTGACATTAACTTGTTCTCCTCCTGCACATTCACGAACTTCCATTTCCTCTCCGTTTGTCTCTTCCAGCAATCGGTCCGACTCATCTCCTTATGTAACCGCCTGTCCCGCTCCTTCCTGTCCAGGAGCAACATCAGCGTGGCCCGCAGCGATGACACGCTGGTAAGATGAGCACATCTGCTTCTCTCATTGGCTTAAACTAACAGAGAAAACACAGGAAGAGCACGAGAGTTTACAGACATTATGGCAAAAGTTTGATCAGAATAATTCAGGTTGGGTTTGCAGGGTCAGTCCCTGAAAAATTCAAGTAGCCAAACAGACTCGCAGCTTAGTCGCTTTTAGTTTTAGCTTATTGAAATTTTCAGTTTCAGCTCAGGTATTTCCAGTTCGACAGACTCCGAGGATCTCAGCATAAACCATCTTTTCCTCATTCTTCCCACATGTTTGTAGAAGTGAGTGAAGCCTGCAGCAGTTTGTCTCCACAGGAGGAAACTCTGTCTCCTAAATGAATGAATGAGTGAGTTTGTACACAGAGAGAGACACACGGAGGCTGTGAGGTTATTAGCGTGTCCACTTCCAGTCTATAAGTTGATACTGATAAGCCCGACAGATGTAAACACTGCAGCTTCTGTGAGAAGCTTAATCATTCACAAAGCCCTCCCAGCAGGCCAAGGCCAGCCCTGCTTTGTCATCAGAGGATTGCACAGCAACTTCCTGGTGTCACAGGTGAGATGGCAGGTAGGACTGGGCACGGTGGGGTCACAGCGCCTCCTGTAGTTCACGTTTACCAACACAAGCTCTCTGACAGATCGCAGCAGTTCTGGTTACTTACCTGTGCAGGTGAGCTTGAGTGCAGCGCCTCCCACTGAAGTTTTTTAGTTAATAACTGGGTTGAGTTTAGAGTTCAGAGGATGGAATAAAAGTGTGACCATCAGGGACACGAGGTATTAATCCTGCCTGTAAGCCACTCCCAGTTTACACAGTTTAAACTGGGAGGAGCTGTTTTTTTCCTCCAGATCTCAGCAGTGATCTTGAGCCTAGAAACACTGGATATCACAAATACTGCTTTATATTACAGAGCTCATTGCTGGGTAGTTTAGTTATGTTTCCTGAATGGCTCCTGCAGTATTGTTGGTATTTTGAAGTTTTCAGCGAGCAGACTTTAAGCTGAGATGTTTCTTTTTTGTTAACCTTCCGCAGCCTTTCGCTCTTTATCGCTGCAGCTCAGATAAAATAAATGATAGCTTCTAAAAACCTTGAAATAACTGAAAAAAACACATTTTAACTTCACAATGATGACCATAAAGCAGAAAGACATCTGCTCGCATCACCAGCTGATGAATAAATGGATGAGTGTGGGTTACCAGTGCAGTCAGAAGACCTCATCTTTATATTTCAGTTATTAACCAGTTTCTTTGTATGTTGGAGGTCATAACGAGACCCAGAGGCGATCAAATCAAGAGAGTCTGCAGGAGTATTTTGTGCAAACAAAAGGTCGACCGTGACCTCCCAGCAGGCGTTTGGTTGCTTGTACATATTTGTGACGTGTTTGCAGCTCTCTGTGGTCGTGGCACGCCCAGCAGGGAGGTTGTGTCGAGGAATGTCGCCAAAGTGTCAGGCTTGGCTGAACAAACGCTCGCTTCCTCCTCAGCTTCCCGCCCCGCTCATCTTTGTCTCTTTGTGCAGCGGAGCGGCACGGCTGATCTCTGCGCTGCACAGCTGACATGTCGCTGACAGAAAGAGTTGTGATGTGTGTTTTTATATGAGCTGCAGGTGCAAAATAAACTGCTGTTTTCTCTTTGTTTCATTGTGTATTCATGCCTGCGATAAAGAAGAAAGAGAGGCTTAGAGAGCAAAATCACAGGATTAATGGATTAGATCGAGCAGCAGAGTAACCATCTAACTGTGTTTCTCACCTGTTTAGGATGAAGAAGACTCCTTTGTGATGAAGGCTATCATCCACGCTATAAATGATGACAACGTGCCGGGTCTGCAGCATCTCCTCGGCTCATTGAACAGTTATGATGTCAACCAGCCCAACAAGGTGACTAACATACTGGATACAGGCTACGTGAAACACTGACTTAAGCGGTCAGTCCTCATTTTCTGACACACTCAGCCGGTCCAGGCTAAGTCAGGCTAAGTCTTGGTTTTGGATGTAACGGTAGAATTAGCTTTGTGGTAAGATGAGTAACTGAGCCGAGGCCTGTTCCAGGAATGCAGGCTTCGCCATGGTAACAGACTCTGTTAACCTAACCTGGCAGGTTTGATTCTCTGACTCCGCCCCTCCTGCTGCACCTGAACCACCTGTCTGACCCTCCCATTCATTTCCTCCTTCATAAAGTGGCTGTCAGAGCGTCAGAGGAGCGAATTCATCTGCAGACGTTTATGTTTCTACAAGCTCTGAAATCCCAGTTACTCACTGATGGAAAAATGTCTGATCCTGGAGATGATGGGAATGTTGAGTGAAGATGAGGCTGAAATGATTGATCCATTGCGGGGGGGCTGGAGCCTAAAACTGAACTAAATGTATTTAAATAATTTGTAGTTGCAGCTGTAAACGGTTTGTGTTCTGAACATTTTGCTTAAATTTGTTCACAGATTGAGATCCAGTCATTAAATGCAGTTCTGGTCTGAAATTCAGAGTATGAAACTCGACATATTTTCCTCTGAAAATCATGTAAATCAGTCTCAGTGGACCGACCCGGAACCGGATCCACTCAAAGGGATCATAGACTCCGATCAGCAAACCGTGTCCGAGTCCACCTGCACGGCAGGAGGATCCAAACGGATCAGGATCAGGGATTAAGAACAGACACGATCTGTCTTCAGTGTCCTCAAAGATTTAAAACCTATAAAGCTGAGACATTTCTGAGAACGTTTCATATGAGATGTTTGCCTTTATTGGTAAAACTTTACATTCATCACAGATTTGGAAAGCTGCCCTGAATGTTTTCAGCTAAATAAGAAACTATGACTGACCTCTGACCTTTAACGGTAACTCTTAGATCAGATTAGAGCATAGTCAGCACTGACACATATTCCTCAGCCAGCTGAATTAAAATGGAGACTCGGCTCTTTATTTACCCGTTGCCATGGTGAGTCCTGGTATCGGAGCTCCATTGATGATGGCTTTCTGTCCTTCCTCACGTGCTCTGATCAGCTGTTCTGGAACAGCAAACTCAGACCTGCTGATCTCAGAGTTTATTTTTAAAGTCAGTTTGTTGGACCTGCTTCCTGCAGCGGGGCCCAGGTGTGTCAGATCCGCTCTGACCCGACCATTAAAGCCTGTCTGTTAGTGTAAACTAGTACAAGGAAAAATTCACATTTAATGAACCATCTGTTCAAAAAAACAGATAATAAGCAGCCTGAGATCCGTTTAAAATGTGTTTGCAGGAATGTGTTTTTATAGATAACAGAAATAGATAATTGTTCAGAATAACAAAACAAATCGATTCTTTTTGATTGTAAGAATTTGTCAGAATGAAGGAATACTTTTAACTTTGCAGGCATTTTCACGCCTGTGTGGTCATGCTGGCATCGGCACAGCAGGAACAGCATTTTACTAAAAACTGAAAATATCACTCACTTCGCTGCAGTTTTCAGACTTTGCAAAGCTGGACTGGAGCCTCTGTTGGCCTGGCTCTGTGTTAGGAGCTGTGAGACTCTTAAATTCATGCTTCAGATGAACCATGAATAATAGTTTGACAAATGGATCCTTTTCCAGCTCTGATGCGATGCAGATACCTCGGCTTCAGGTATCTGCAGCCAGTTATTTATTTGCACTTGTCACATTAGTTTCCTCCTCTCGGCAGTTTTACGGCTGCTCACACGTCGTGTTCAGAACAGCCAGATGAAATGGAACATTATTCATGAGCAGAAAACAAGTTATGTTACATTTCAGTAAAAATTTCATAACGAGTGTTAAAGCGAACCTGAAACCAGAGACGGCGAGAGAGTAAGAAAGCATCATCACCATCATCATCGTAGTGGGAGCTTTTCGGTCCTGCTGCAGTAAAACGGTGAAACACCTCCAAGATGCTTTCCTGTTAGCTTCCTCCGTACTACATAAGCTCTCCCACATTGGCAACCAGCTCATTCCCAAAGATATCCAGTCCACGTGTCTGAGTCCGGATCAGACTGAACTCTGATCAGTGCATCTCCAGTTTATCGTTGTGTTAAAAGGGACATTGGACTCTAATTAATTATGGGTGCTGCATGTCGTTGTGCCAGATTTTAGCCGTACAGGCTCATTTTCAGCTCGAGTCTCTGGCACGTTGATGGCATGTGCAGACATTATAATAAAAGCCCAGAAGCACAAAGGCAACACAACCATCCGTCTATTTTCTTAACTGCTTATCCAACAAATCCCGAATGCTTACAAAATAATGATAGATGATAATGAAATCAAAGATATCTTTAAAAATCTCTCTGCGTGTCTTTTCCATATTTATTTAAAGCCACTGCACCAGAATCTGGGTCGCCACGTCCTCCTGCCAAAACAAAACAACAACAAAAAGGGAAAAGTCCCCGCCAGACATTTTAAACACTGACGTTCCTGCAGATTCATAAATAACAGAACACTGTCGCGCTTTCACAGGAGCCACGGGCCCAGAGACCACAGGTGGGTCACACGCTCCCAGAATTCATCAGTGTGAATGTAAACAGGTGACAAGTTACTGCAAAGCACTTCATCCGAGAACATCGTGTGGAAACGTGGAAGATGGAGAGATGTTTGAGGAACGCTGCTAAAACGGATCATAAACCTAAGAGCTGAAGCTTTTTAAAGTGAACGATATCAAAGAAGCACTCAGTCGTACCAGAGCTGCGATCAGCCCGACCCTCATAAAGGGGTCGCGTTTAGATTTGTTGCTGCACTAATGGAGCATTTTTCTTCCTTAAATCAAACCACACACCACAGCCTCAGCAACCTTATACAGTTAACCCTTTAACACCCAAGGCTCATTCAGGCTGCCTGGACTTATTCTGGCTGTAGAATTAAAACAAATCTTCCTCATCTTTCAGGAACAGTTTGAGTTGATTTTTCTGCCTGTGTTCAGACAGCAGAACCTTATGAGTGCTTTGGGCTACCGTGATACTGAAACAGAGAATTCATTTACTTCTTCATATTTTCTCTGTAATTACATGCTGTCAGATTGAAGTTTACAGCTCCATCATTAGCACAAATTATAAGTGAAACGTGTGTGTTTTGCAGCACGGGACTCCTCCCCTCCTGATCGCAGCCGGCTGTGGAAACATTCAGATCATCGAGGTCCTGATGAGGAAAGGTGCAGAGATCCAGGCCCACGACAAGGTGAGATCCAGATCAGTTTGGTGTCATCGCCGAGCTTCCGACTCTCAGCCGTGGATGTTAATGAACAGGCTTTAAAGGCGTCACAGCTGCCGCAAAAAGAGACCGCCTGGAGGCCGTCTATGACTTAAATCAGCTATAAAGTCGATGCACTGTGCGGTAAAAACAAGCATACGCTACAAGCTTTAACAGCTGATCGTGTCATAAATCATCACAGCAAACTTTTTGAATACAAATAACAAAGATGAAAATTAATATTTCCATCAACAAGCTCGCCTGGCTGTCACGTTTATGAATATTATGAGTGAAATCCTATGATGATTACATTAGCCTGTATTATTATTTTTGGATGAATGATTCTAATAACAGTCAAATAACATACCAAGTTATTAATTAGTCATGCCAGAGGTGATATTTTGGACTGTCAGGTGTCATAAAATAGTTTATTTTTATGTACAGTGTTCTGCGTTAGCTCCCACTGAGCTGTCTTTGGCTTTAGAAACACACAAACACAATGAACTCATTAGAGTTGCTTTGTTGATTATTTGTGCTTTTCACTCAGTGCAGAATGCTGGAATTGACTTTGATATTGGAAGAACATGGATCTGGATCCAGGAAGTTTTCTGTCTATCTTATGAATGCATTTCAGTTTGAAACGAGAAGAATTGGGAGATATTATCTTTCTTTTCTTAAAACAAAAATCACAAACTCATGTGGATCCGAGGACTCGGTGTCAGCTGTGATTTTCAGCTGTGGCAGAATCAGCACTGTCAAAACTACAGTTTGATTTGTTTGCCAGTGAAAGTGCTTAAGATTGTTCTTCACTATATGATAGAAATGAAAACTGAAGCACCAAAGTGTGTGGTCCACTGCTAAAAAATGAATCTTATTTTTTTATGTCCTGATTGATATAAAAAAAAGAAGAGTGTAAGTTTGGATTTTGAAGAGTTTGGTAGGGAGAGATCGCTGTTTCCCTTTTGAATACGAGACAGCCGTGAAGCTGCAGGTCTGCAGCTGCTTCACTGACAGCAGTTTTCATGCAGTGATCTGAGTGTGGACCGGCACACACACGGAGCTTCAGATCCCTTCGCCGTCTACGAGAAGTGACAAACAAGAACATAAGAAAGAAGTCGAGCTGTCGGCCGTCCAGCAGCAGGGTCAGCTGCAGCTTGTTGCCTCTGATTTCATTTGATGTGATTTGATTTCTGTGCCATGCATGAAATCATGAAATGTTGTGTCATCCTGTCATCATCACTGCACCATTTCTATATACAGATATTAACAACAGTGAAGTCAGATAACTTGTTTTCTCCTGGGTGTCTTTGAATCTGTCCAGAGCAGTTATGCTAACAGAGATTACACTGTACCACAGTTTCCCAGCAGCTCCAGTAAAAGCATACATCACTGCTTTGAGTCTGAGGCTGGCGCGCGAGCACATCCTCAAAATAATCCCGTGCTCTTTGTAAGAAAAAGGCTGTGCAGTATTTTAGCAGGACGAGTTCATATCACGCGGCTGCAGACTCGACCCCCGAGAGCTCGACGTTACAGTAAAGGTCAGGGATAAATCCTGGAATGTTCTTCTCTCTTGATCCCTCAGAGTGGAGCCAACGCGGTCTACTACGCAGCGAGACACGGCCACGTCGAGACCCTGAAATTCCTCCGTGAGAAGAAATGCCCTCTGGATGTGCAAGATAAGGTGAAACTAGTCTTCTCCCTCTCTCTGCATGTCTCACACTCTCACACAGAAAAACACACACTTACTACTACTCATCATACTCTGTTATCTGTCAGCAATTACTCACTGCCTCCTACCCACCAAACCCCCTGAGAGGCATTGCTTAGAAATGCCCAGAAACACACACACACACACATTCACACTTTCACATTTCCACACCTGTGGAGAGAACCAGTTACTCTGGCATTTTATCAGCTTATTTGTTGTTGCTATAGAAACAGGCCTTGCAGAGAAAGATGGGATTTGTGTGTGTGTGTGTGCGTGCGTGCGTGTGTGTGTGTGTGTGTGTGTGTGTGTGTGCTGGTTTGGCCTCCATCATAAAGCTTGCCTGGGTATCTGAAATCCCAAAAGCATTTTCCAATCTCTTCAATCATCATACCCGCTGGAGGTGTCCTTTTCTGTCTGCGAACACTGAGGCAGAGCACGGCTAATCTGCACTGCACGCACCTTTCTGATTGTTATCCAGCTCCCATCCAAGCATCGTTAAAGTCTCATTTTTCTTTATTACACGATAACCCCCAAATCACAAGCTGAGGCGTCTGTGAGGAAGCAGATAATTGTCTTGCGAGAAAGGAAAAGCCAAACGACCTTTCAGATTTACCCCAACAAGGTGAATCTACTGTGGTTTTTATGTAATTCTCCAAATTAAACTGGTCTTTGAAGCTTGTTTACCTTTTTTTAAAGTGACTCCCTGTCCCAGTAACAATTAAATGTAAACAATTAAAAGCGTTTTCTCTGATTGGTTAGTTTCTAACGAGTCCCAGAACAGAAGGAGAAAATCAAAAGTTTTTGAAAGTTATACTCATAGGAAGTGTACACAGGATCCTTAATTTCCATACTAGGCTAGTTTATGGAAAACTTTGGGTATCTGGCTAAACTAGTCAATCTAAAATCCTGACAGATTCGGTAACTACACGCCTTATTTCAGTACACCTCCGTCCATCCATTTACTGCCACGTACGGGGTCCAGGTCACAGATGCAGCATCCTAAGCAGCGATGCCTCAACCTCCATCTTCCTGCCCACCCCCTCCGACTCGTTCCCAAGCCAGCCAAGAGATGTAATCTCTCCACTGTGTTTCATGGGGTCTCCTCCACGTAGAAGATGCCTGAAACACCTCAGCTGGCTCATTTTCATGTGGAGGAGCAGTGGCTTTCCTCTGAGCCCCACCTGGATGATCTGAGGGTGAGAAGCTCATTTCCGCTGCTTGGATCCTCAATCCCGTTCTTTCGGTCACTCCCCACAAGTGAAGGTGGAAACATGATAAGTCACTTTGTCTCTGTGCTCAGCTGTCTCTTCACCAGAACAGCCAGCCTCTTCCAGTCTTCCACATATTTCACTCGACTGTTTTTGTAATTCAAGAGAAAATTTGCCAGCAAAATAAGCGCCTGTCAATCATCTGTTGTCACTGTTCAGAGGCTCGCACAGTCAGAGGTCCGGTGCCAGGAACCAATAACAGACATCTGACTTCCCAAAGCTGAAAACAACTTTTTGGCCTCTTAGAGGGGAGAGATTTTTCCAGGAACCACCTCCTGACACCAATAAAGCTTCAGCTGGATCGGCCCCTGACGCTGCGTTTGTACTCTCAGATTTCATAGGAACAGTTTTTATCTCAAACTTTCCAACATGCGCGCTGCTGATGCGTGAGACGTGATGTTTCTCAGTCACATCAAAGATGGGTGGGTGGGAGTGATGGGCACAGTGCTTGTTTTGTTGGTGAACTTCTGAATTTTATGGTTTATGGCAAATTATTTTGCAGACCCTATTTGCAGGGCCCTAAATTATGCTTGACTGAAGCTTTTTATTGATTATTTAATCTGCTGATTTGTTACTAATGTGTTAGTTTTTTATCTCCTCCAGTCTGGAGAGACAGCGCTTCATGTGGCTGCTCGCTATGGGAACGTGGATGTGGTGAGCTACCTGTGCAGCATCCGGGCCAACCCAGACCTGGCAGACAGGGTGAGCGAATGCACCGACGGTGTCAGAGTGATAACTGAGCAATCATCAGAGGGACGCAGGTTTTATTTTTCCATGTTTCTGTCTGCAGGAGCAGGAGACGCCTCTGCACTGCGCCGCCTGGCACGGCTACTCTCCGGTAGCCCGAGCACTCTGCCAGGCGGGCTGCCACGTGGACGCCAAGAACCGCGAGGGGGAGAGCCCGCTGCTGACAGCGTCTGCCCGGGGCTTCGTGGACATCGTGGAGTGCCTGGTGGAACATGGAGCCGATCTAGAAACAACTGACAAGGTGATCGGTCATAACCTTTCTCTTCAGTGCTTCATGTAGTGTGTTAATCATTTAGAGCATGTTCCTGTTCTTAAGGCACAAAGAAAGGGTTAGGGCTCTGTGCTGTCTTATCCTGTGTGAGCGATCAGCTCATATGATAAAATGTTTTTGTCCTGATGGAAGGCTTAGGGTTGACAGGCAGATCTTACAGGTTAGAGAGAGAAATTTAAAAACAACATAACTATGATAATAACACTGGCATTGTGGTCTCGTTGAACGTTATATAACAGGACAGATAAAAAAGGAAGCCTCAGGCTGTGTTTCACCTCTGCAGGTCACAGACGGAGCAGCAGCCTCTCTGCAGCCACCACACTGAAGTCTTGTTACTGACTGCTGGAGTCTGAGGATTCTCTGTGCTTTTGTGTCTCCAGGACGGCCACACGGCTCTCCACCTGGCCGTACGTCGCTGTCAGGTGGAAGTGGTCCGCTGCCTCCTCAGACACCGCTGCCATGCGGATCGGCAGGACCGCCACGGAAACACGCCGCTCCACATCGCCTGCAAGGACGGAAACCTGCCAGTCGTCACGGCCATCTGCAATGCTAAAGCTAGCCTCGACCTCCCCAACAAGGTGAGTGCAAGCTTTTCCCCCAAGCTCTTCTGCTCCTTCAGGACTTCATAAATACTATCAGACTATAATGGGACTGGATGAAGGTTGAGCTCATCAAAATGAACAATTAAGACAATCCTGCTTTGCTTCCTGGGAGATTATCCCCAAGGCTAAAATATTGATGAGAATGTGTCATCTTTCATGTGTGATTTTGATTCCCTTTGTGGGTTCTTGTGCACCTGTGAAGGTCGTTTTGTGTCTTTTATTTGAGCTCTGTCACACAGAGCTTCCTGCAGCAGCTCTGGTCCAGGGTTATGTAAGGAGGAGGTGCTCTGAGCGTTCTGCAGCAGCAAAGATGGTGGCAGAAGTATGAAACAGGTGTTTTCAGAAAGGCCGTAAACCTTTTAAAGTGCTTTTATCTGTAAACTGCCGTCTTTAAGTCCCAGTGACTCAGTTCAGGTAATTCTGCAGATATCTGCTCCCTGAGGCATTTCTAGACGGCTCCGAGTTGTGAGACTTCTGGGGGGACTTTGGTGGTATCGAGTCAAGTTTTTAGACACAGGAAGGTGAAGACCTGATTCTCCAGGAGAAAATAAAAAAGCTCTTCCTATCTCCAATGATATCCACGCATTCAATAATGCGAACATAGGCTTTGTCAGTCCTTACATGCGGGTGTTAATTTTGCAGTCCTGTCCTGACACCATTAACATTAATAATAATGTAATGTTTCTCTTTTTACTCTCCTCTTACATAATCTTCAAGCACATCTGCTGCCAGCTCAGTACCGGTGGTGTTATGCGATCTGTTACGCCACCTTGATGAGTCAGCTCAAATGTTTCGATCTTATGAAAGCAGCCGGATCAGACCGCGCTGCGTGGCCACCAGCACCTGTAGGCATTCAGGTTAGGGACCTTAGCACCGTGACTCTGTTGCTGCACAGGAAGTAAGAAGTTTTCTGCAGAACGTTTCATGTTTTGTGATTGCTGCCGTGATAGATCACAGAGGTGACTGTAGAGACATTTAGCATTTCTATCTGCTGTGCATGAGATTCCCAGGCCCCTCTAATCAAACCCCATCCCACCTCTGGGATGGCTGTGGCTCAGGAGGTAGAGTAGGTCACCTACTATTCAGAAGGTTGGCGGTTCGATTCCTGGCTGCTCCGGGTTGCATGCCAAAGTATCCTTGGGCAAGATACTGAACCCCAAGTTGCTCTCCGATGCAAGCGTCGGACTGTGAACGTGTGTGAATGTTAGACGGTGAGCACTTAGATACATAAGGAAGTGCTTGTATGAATGGGTGAATGCAAACATGTTGTATAAGCACTTTGAGTGCTCAGTCAGAGTAGAAAAGCACTATATAAGAACTTTACCTCTGATCAACTGAAGCACTGACTGTGAGTCAGACCAGAATGATTTTCCTCATTTCCTGTCGCATACACACTGCTGCAGTGATGGATTTGGATATTAGGCATGGGCAGAGCTTCAGTAGTGAGCTCAATGTATGCACCAGTAATGAGCTGAAAGCTCAGCCTTTTCTGCTCTTGCAGCTGTCTCTAATATGATCTCAGGCACATATTTCTGGTGGTGAGCACAGGAGCCCCGCCCACCTACTGTTTAAACCTTCTGTTTGCGAGGGACAGCTAATGAGAAGGAAACTGGCTTAAAGAGAGAGGACTTGTTTCAGACAGAGGATGAACTGTGCTGAGAGCACTTTATGTATTTAATGTCTCCCCACAGACGTGCAGTTTTCTGCAGACACTTTTTAGCATTAAAATCATCTTTATTCTGATTAGTCTGATACCTTTCTTTCTTGAACAAGTCTTTTAAAGGTGCTCCCGCAATCCCATCTTCTTCTGCCTCTGTGCCAGGCACGTCTTCCCACATGTTTCTGTCTGCACTGACTGTGCTTTCTATTTTGACACCGTACATTTTAATGTATTCTGCGATGGGATAGCTTTTCTCAGGCACTGCCAGCCCTCTTAGCATTTTTATTCCAGAGTGGTGCAGGGAGGTGATGTGCAGACAGCGCTGCCAGAGATGTTGTGATTTATGCATTCTTTTCAGTTTGAGCTTGTTTCTTTTAAGCTTCTCTAAAGCAGCGTATCACACACTGCTGACTCTGGGCCTGGATTGCTCTTCGCTGTCAGCTGCAGACACGGGGGAGAAACACAGGAGGGTGGGATTGGAAATGTCTCCAGCTCAGTTTGCAGCGTAGCAGAACAGGATGGAGGCTCTTTGTTTGTTCGAGCTGTTACAAAGCAGAATTGATTGAAATGCTTCCTTCAGTCAGGTTTATTTATTTGTAGTGGGCATTGATATATTCTTCCAGACCTTTGATTCTGTATTTACTGTTATTCAATGTTAATTATATGGTCTTCATATTAATTAGTGTTCAGGGACACTGTGTTCCTCTTCTAATCAGCAAGTAAATTCTTCGGGCGGGGGGGGGCAACCAGCCGTGGCCTGAGTTAGGCTGCAGCATGAGCCAAGAAAAATTAAGAAAGGGCATTTCTTAGTTTCTTTAATTAAATATGGCAAAACATTTGTGAGTATTTGAATATGTTTTAGTACTTTTTTTTTCCTGCATATTTGTGTTACAGTCACAGCAGGTTAAAGAGCATTTCTAGCTCCATATTTTTATTTTTAGACTTTTATCAGAGCAGCTTCACTTGATTCAGTTCAAAATAATCCTTAATTATCTCCTACCGAGCCCGTATGGATCCCTGTAAGCCGACTTTCTTCTGATTGGCAGTTATCTGCTCTCTATGACCTCATACAGGTCCAAGAGGAAAAGTCTGGGCTTTGGGCTCTCAGAGGTTACCCATGCATAAACTCTGGACACATTTAATATGTTTAACATGACCAAATTCAAGGAGAATTTTTACTGAAAAAAATGAACTATGAGGTCCTTAAAGTCCATTATAAACTGTCTGCATCGATTTCATCATCACCTGCAGCCGAATCCAACACCCTGCCTCAAACATGCATTCTTTTATTGGCCAGCAGAGGGCGCTACCTGTGGCTCCAAAAGACTTCTGGCTCTATAAAGGTCTGCAGGAAAATGCCCCCCCGCCCTGGCCTCCATAAACAATTTACTGATGAGTTCATGGGTTCAGTCAATCGTTTTGGGTCACAATAAAAAAAACCATGAAGTTTGTTTGGTAAACTTTGGTCAGCTCTGGTAGCCAATGAGCATGCAGTTTCCACATCTCACTCTGCACATCAGGAAATGCTCACCTGGAGGGCTTCATTACAGAATTTCCTAAAACAGAGTGTGACACTGGCTGCATCCTACAGAGACCTGCAACGGACATGGGAGAGAAAAAAAGATGCGTTTTTGCAAGATCCCGCAAAAGTTTTTAATTTGAGGCATCACTTCAGTGATAATCTTGATACCGTGCATCCATCAGGGCCTTGAAAGGGTGAGATTACCAGCAAAAGTCTTCATAACTCAGTGGTTACTGTTGGCTGTAACCACACCAAACTGTACAAGCATGAAGGAATGAACCTGGCTGACTGTCTCGCTCTCACGCCCTTACCCCTTCACTCAATCACCACATACACACACACACACGTGTGTGTGTGTGTGTGTGTGTGTGTGTGTGTGTGTGTGTGTGTGTGTGTATGTGTGTGTGTGCGCAGACCGAAGAACAAATGTCCTGCACAGATTTCGTCCTTTCGCTGTCACAGACGGCGATGTTTGCTGAAAGCGTCTCTGTCTGTGTGTCACAGTACGGCAGAACTCCCCTCCACCTGGCTGCTAACAGCGGGAGCCTCGAGGTCGTCCGTCATCTCTGCCTGACCGGAGCAAACATCGACGCCGTCACCAACGTAAGTCACACTTTCACCGTTCGCTCAGCTCAACACTTTGTAGACCACATTACGGGTCTGTCACTGCAGGCTCTCGTGCTGCAGCACTGCAGTAACAGCCAGTGCTGTACTGTAGAACATGCTTCATATGTGAAGTGTCGCCGTGGCAGATTGTGTAGTATTTTAGGTTTTGATTGTGCAGCTGTTGTTGTGTCTCTGTGCTGTCTGAACAGATTGGAGTCTGTGTAACGTCGGAGGGGCGTATCCCACTCTGACACGGCTCATATAGTATGCAAATTGGAAACGTCCCTCCCTCTGCTTGTTCAAATATTATTTGCATGGTGAGTTGTTAATTTTCTTCTTGAGCTGCAGAGGAAGTCGCTGACAAATTGGGAAATTCTTATGGCAGCTTTTAAACTCAGGAATGATCCCTCATCTCTGCCTGCTGATACTGAGCTGCACCACCTTTTTTTAAATAATCCCTTTTTTTTTTTAAATCTTCACCATGTTTCTTCCTTCTTTATTTTATTGAAATTTTTTCAACCCTCCGGACTGATATGTTCCTTCACAGTCTCCCATTCCATTCACTTCAGTCTGGATCAGCTTTTTTTGAGCTCTGCTCTTAAACTCTTATTAAAATATTCAAATCCCAGCTGGCAGTTTAAGGGCTTCACCATTTTGAAATTCATCTTTGAAGGTCCAAGAAGCGGCTAAACGTAGGTACTAAACATACATTAAAGACACACTATGGATTTAATTTCAAAAGGGGTTTCCTCAAGTTTAAGTCAGTGTAGATATTAATTTATCCAGACATGTCTCTGTCCAGCTGGAAGCTCATTATGACAGTTAGTTCTTAAAAATTTAACTTCATGTAAAAATAACCAGAGTACTTAATTAGTGAATCTGTTCTCATTAAAGAGGGTCAGTGCACTGGCTCACAATAATTCGGTTTACAGTACATTCCTCTCGTTTTTTGAGCTCTCAGAAACAAATTCTGGTTCATTCTGTGTTTCCAGTACGAGGAAGAAGTAAATGAGCGGTTGTTAGTCCAGAAAAACAGCTTGATAATTGTGCAGATGACAGGACTTCTGCAGGAAAACGTATATTTCATGACTTCACGTTTGTGCCGAGTCTGCACAGCAGGTAAGGTGTTAAAGGCTTCCACAGCCGCAGGCTCGGAGCTTTTATCCAGAAGCTCAGGATCAAACGGCTTCCGGATTCTGCCGTTTTATCTGCCTGTGAGTGGGTTTGACCTCGGAGATAAGTGGGAGTTCATGTCCAATAATTTTAGATCCAAAAGGACTGAAGACTCAGAGCGCTCAGCTGATGCTTTGCTACAACTGAAGGCCACAAGCAAAGACTTCATTTGGGATGCAAAAACGTTTTTAACGAGTTATGTCTGGAACCAAATTTAAGCACTTCTCTGGCAATAAAAAATATCAAAATGGACAGATTGTGTTTTCTTGTGCGGTTTATTGGGTATAACTAATGGAGCAGTTTTACTCCAGAAAGCTGCTATACTGTCCTACCACACAGGTCTTAATAGGACCCATCGTGCTTTCTCCATAGAGGCGCTGTCACAGTGATGATGGTCACATTAAACAGGGCCACGGTTTCAGGGAATGAGCTCAGGATGTGTGCAGGTTTATCTCTCTATGAGCTAATAGCTCACATGTCACACTGTTCCAAACGCTCGGTTTCCTGTAGTTTTTTCTACTGTGGCTCTGGATGAAGTCATTGAGAATTGATATCCCCAATCACTACAGCCTTATGGCTGTATGAGATAAACTGTGAGTCATGCAAAGCTTAATGAGCAGAACAAGAATGTTTTGTAAAGTTTTGTTTTATTACATAAGCCAGTTTAAATTGAAATCTGACATCTACAAAATAATTTTTCATGTAATTCTGCAGTACTGCCAAAAAGTCATCATCATTTTATATAAATATATATATATATATATATATATATATATATATATATATATATATATATATATATATATATTTTTTTTTTTTTTTCTGGGAAAATGGGAAATAGGTGCAGTGATTTATTGAAACCTGCAAACATGCACACAAACATGTGTAAAGCAAAAATAGTTTGTTTAAAGTTGGTGTCATCGATGTCACCATCGTCGGTCTCACCATCGTCGGTCTCACCATCGTCGGTCTCACCATCGTCGGTCTCAACATCGTCGGTCTCAACATCGTCAGTCTCATCACCATCATCGGTCTCACCATCATCGGCGGTCTCATCACTATCGTCGGTCTCACCATCATCGTCGGTCTCATCACTATCGTCGGTCTCACCATCATCGTCGGTCTCACCATCGTCGGTCTCATCACTATCGTCGGTCTCACTATCATCGTCGGTCTCACCATCGTCGGTCTCATCACTATCGTCGGTCTCACCATCATCGTCGGTCTCACCATCGTCGGTCTCAACATCGTCGGTCTCATCACCATCGTCGGTCTCACCATCATCGTCGGTCTCACCATCGTCGGTCTCACCATCGTCGGTCTCAACATCGTCGGTCTCATCACCATCGTCGGTCTCACCATCATCGTCGGTCTCACCATCGTCGGTCTCAACATCGTCGGTCTCACCATCGTCGGTCTCAACATCGTCGGTCTCAACATCGTCGGTCTCACCATCGTCGGTCTCAACATCGTCGGTCTCATCACCATCGTCGGTCTCACCATCATCGTCGGTCTCACCATCGTCGGTCTCACCATCGTCGGTCTCAACATCGTCAGTCTCATCACCATCGTCGGTCTCACCATCATCGGCGGTCTCACCATCATCGGCGGTCTCATCACTATCGTCGGTCTCACCATCATCGTCGGTCTCAACATCGTTGGTCTCATCACCATCGTCGGTCTCACCATCATCGTCGGTCTCAACATCGTCGGTCTCATCACCATCGTCGGTCTCACCATCATCGTCGGTCTCAACATCGTCGGTCTCATCACCATCGTCGGTCTCACCATCATCGTCGGTCTCAACATCGTCGGTCTCATCACCATCGTCGGTCTCACCATCGTCGGTCTCATCACCATCGTCGGTCTCACCATCATCGTCGGTCTCACCATCATCGTCGGTCTCATCATCATCGTCGGTCTCACCATCATCGTCGGTCTCACCATCGTCGGTCTCAACATCATCGGTCTCACCATCATCGTCGGTCTCACCATCATCGTCGGTCTCACCATCATCGTCGGTCTCAACATCGTCGGTCTCATCATCATCGTTGGTCTCATCATCATCGTTGGTCTCATCACCATCGTCCGTCTCCTTATCAGATGTTCAAAGCTCTTCTTTGGCTGTTCGCTGACGCTGATTCTTCACTTCTTCTGTAACCTGCCGTTCCTCAGCCTTTTCTCCCTGTTTCCCTGAACGGCTTCCTGGCAGCTGCTCTTCCGCTGTGCCCATCTCTGATGAGGCTTCAGTGAACAGTAGATGGATCACCTGAAGGTCCAGATATGTCTCTCAGGTCCTGTCAGGTCTTTTTTGAGGACTTTCAGACACTGTTCATCTGTTGCAGAGTTTTTTTTAGACCTGCTGCTTCTTCTTTTGTCCTCCACTTGTTCAGTTTCCTCAGTTTTGTTTTTTTAAGGGCACCCTGCACACCATGCCAGGATATGCCAAGTGCTAACAGCTCTTTGGGAATCACCTGTCTTGAGTTATCTGTTGCATTTTTCATTGATTCAGCTAAAAAAGAAACCAAACAAGAGTTGGATGCCTTTTTTATGCTAGAATGGGTCAGAGGTCAGTGTACGTGGCTTAATAAACAAAAAGCATTCCTCTGAAAATGATGAAAAAGGAGCCGATGTCCAAAAAACTCTGAGAGACCTTCAGAAAGCTGGAGAACTATTGTTCACGAGCACTTAAAAAGATCTTTAAAATAGTCAAAATGATGGGTGGCTCAAGACTTTTGCACATTTATCAGATAGGAGTTTGCATGTTTTTGGACTCGTGGTTTGGTTTTTCCTCACAATGACCTCATGTTGTTATTGAGTGCTCAGGCTCAGATATGATTTCCAGATGTTGCACAGTTGTGGAAAACACTGTCTGGGCTTCCTCCGGCTTTCCTCTTGATATCAGAGTAAATGTGTTTTCTGGAGAATCCCGGACATGATGCAGGAATTTTTGCAGGAGTATTTTAAATTCTTCTTTCTCCTCAGAGTTGAGCCTCAAAATGCAGAAATCAAATTCTGGTACAGCCCAGAAATCTTTTTCTCATGAATTTCATTAAATTCTTCTGCTTCCACCACCACATGCTCCACGCTGAGGTTTTTCTTTCTCTCTGCATGGCCAGGATGTTAATATTGTATGGCAGCTGATGTGCTATGCATGTTTAATCTAGAAAGTGCATATTGAGATGTATAATTCATTGCTGGGTGGCCTGTGCCAGGGAGGACAGCCTTTCCACACGTGTCTGCGATTTTTGCCTATTGTGTCATTAAACTGTGAAATATTCTTAAAAAGCGTCTCAGTGTCTGTCGGTGTGACCGTCACTCATCCTTCTGAAGCACCCATCTCAGCTGATATTCAGTCTCAAATGGAAACAGTGTGGATGATGTAACGCTCCTCTGTCGCTGCCAAGCATCAGTAGTAATAATTGTGACACCCGGCCATCTGTATGAGCCGAGTACATGGAAGTGTTCACAGATCTAAATGGTCAAGCTGCACTTCATTTACATTCACTCTTTTTGACATTTTAGTTCATTCGAACAGTTTTAAAGGTCACTGTTCTCATACTCGGGTTACAGCACGAGCCCTAAACCAAGGAGAGAAAAAAGCTCTAAATTATTTTGCTAAAGCTTCAGATTAGATCAGTGATCATTCTTTATTGATCTTCTTTTCGTCATGCTTGGCTGTGATGCTCCGTAGAGGGAGGGGCCGTTCTGTTTGAGGCCGTCGATCTGGTTTTCCTGGCGGAGCGTCCACCGGAGCCGGACAGGGAAGGATGGCTCAGTTAGTGAGAGATACATGAAGCTTGTCAGGAGTGTTTCTGTCTCAGAGTGTTGGAGGGAAAAGTAACATATCAGAGAGGCTCTAGAGCACTGAAAGAGAGGTCTGTGTGTGTGTGTGTGTGTGTGTGTGTGTGTGTGTGTGTGTGTGTGTGTGTGTGTGTACAGGCTCTGCTGCTCTAATTAATCCACTGAAATCAGCTGCTTTATGAGTAATAACTGGCATCAGAAGTAAAGGTCACACTGATGGGGGATTTTTAGAAGTTAATAGTCTGATATGCATGAATGTTGTTTTTGGAGCATGAATGTGGAAATATTTCTGGAAAGGATCCGATAAACATGTGAGTAACAACAAACTTCAGCATTAATCATAAAGAGAAGAAATACAAAACATATCTGCTGGTGTGGACATCGAGGCCTCGTCTGAAATTTATCACACGTTTGGTGCAAATTGGCAGTTAAATGTTGCTAAAATGGTAACTTCCCGTTATGAATAAACAATAAATAAATGCGCGTATCCAAACAATAATGGCAGGCTGATGAAAAAATAAAACTGAAGTCCAATAAACTAAGGTGGCTTCAGCTGATGCTCTTTGAGGCAGTCTCCTGCTGCATGCTGGATGGATCCTCGCAGACTGTCTTTTAAACGTGTGTGAAATGCTGAAGTGCACACACAAACATCCGGAGCAGATTTGATGCTTCTGTTTACTAAAGACTGTTTCTTGTTTTTCTCCTTCAGGACGGAAAGACTGCGGAGGATCTGGCCTCGGCTGATCGTCACGAACACGTCGTTGCGTTGTTGGGAAAGCTTAAAAAGGTAAAGAGAAAGTGGCTGTATGATGAGGTATCAGCTGTTTGTAGCTATATTTGAAGAATAGATGATGTGGTGCACACTGGGCCGCGCACAATGCTGTGTGTGCAGTTTAAGAATAGAGTGCAGATGATGATGATGATGAGGCTCAGTCGGGCTCCGCCGTCATCACACTCGCTCTATTTCAGCGCGGAGGTGCAGAGAGGCGCGTCTCAGGGAGACGGGAAGGCGTTAGATTCTAGCAATCCACCATTTTTAGACTCTGTGACGGCACTTTGCTTGACACGTGCAGGTAAAATGAATTATAATACACACACATTCAGAAAGTATGAACAGTCAGAGCCACTTTATTTAACACTTTTTAATAAATCATCAAGAAAATATTTGTCTTTTAACTCTTAGACTGCCAACATGGTCACAGAAATAAGTTATTTTACTAAAAAGAGGTTAAAATCCTTTCCAGAATTATATATGGAAAGATTTTAGTTGAAATCTTTATCCAGAATAATTTATATTGAGCATGCTAAGTTAAATTGTTGCTCGTCAAAGATGCTCCAGCATAACAGCACACACGGCTCTGCAGTTATTCCAGTGTTCCCAGTGGCAGCTTCCAGGACAAAAACACACAGATCTTCATCTCAAGCTGCGTGTTTCCGACTTCATTTCTGATCCAGTTTTTTTCCAGAAAACCTGCTGAGATTCGGTGCAGAGCGCGAAAACATGAAAGCAGCAACTGTGAAAACAGTCACCCTCTGCATATGCTGGGCTAATTTCGGACACGCTGGCACACGGATGCCACGTTTGAAAGGAGGGCCGGAGAACCAGGAGGAAAAACAGTAACACGAAAAGAGTCCGTGTGAAGTCAGATTCTGTGAATCACACTTTTTGAAATTAGAAAGGAATAATTTCTGACACGTTATAATAACCCAGGTGGGATTATGGAGCGCTTTCACATCCCACGCAGCCACTCACAGCGTTTGGGGCCACTTCTGATGCGTGACTCACTCATCGGACGTCTTAAATTCTCTCCATCGAACTGTCAGAATTACCGCGCGCTCAGGAAGCGGCTGCATTTGAAAGTGGCTTTTGTTGTATGTGTTTTCGTGAGTTTCCTGCGGCTGAGTCAGCGTTCCACTTTCAACAAACATTAAGAGCAATTTTGAAAACATGCGTCACTGCAGCGCGACGCATCGGTGATGACTTAAAGCATAGATTGCAGGATTTCCTATAACGCCATCTTACAGCAATGATATTTTAATATTGTCCCATTTAAATGTTTTATAACTGTGAAGTATTTATAGACGAGACGGATGAACTGAGGGTCTGCATCGATTCTCAGTATAAAATACTTAAAGAACCTTATAAAAATGAGCATATGGAGCTGGAAATGAGCAGAACAGGGATTCTTCAAGATTTTATCAAATCATTTCTGGTGCACAGTACACAGTTTTCCTAATCTCAGCTCCAGGTCAAGCTGACTCAAACCCAGGCCCCTGCAGGATGTGGTTCACCTGCACGGCCAGGTGAGCTGTAGCAACAAGCTGTCACCACCGGGGGGGCAGAGTTTTACATGTGGGCGTGCTGCTGTTTTCACTCTTGATGTCACTTGTTAGTCGTGTGTCTGCGAGTCGCCTCCTGCAGGCTGTCGTTGGAAATGCGAATGTGTCCTCAGTGCAAGCTCTGTCCAACAAGCCTCTTCCTCACTGCTCCGTTTTATGGTTAAAAAAACTGGTGTTGCACAAAAGTACAGCCCTGCTGTAGTTTAGTTGATATCTCTTCAACACAATACACTGATGCTTTAGACGTGAAGCCATAGTGGATATATTTTTAAATACATTAGAAGTTATGGAGAAGCTAACAGCCTTTACCAGGTGCCTGAAACAGCAGATGAAGCTTGTCTGCTGTTTCAGGCTGATGTATAACAAAGTGTGACAGATGCTTTTGGAATTTCAAAAAACTGGAAACAAAATCTGATTAACTGAAGTGTGTCATCTGATTTTTGGGGCTCCTTGAACTGCAGCCATGTGGGAGTCGTGTTGTAGATGAATGTGACCTGAGCTGTTTTTAATAAACACTCGTCTTCCTCTGTGGTGGGGGTTTTTTTGGGGGGTCAGGACAACCACAAGCTGAGCTACATCCAGCAGCTGCGGCCCACTCAGACTGTCCAGCCCAGGATCAAGCTAAAGCTGTTTGGACACTCGGGAGCCGGGAAGAGCTCCCTGCTGGAGTCTCTGAAATGTGGCATCCTGCGCAGCTTCTTCCGGAGGAGGAGGCCACGCATGACCAACTCAGCCCGGCACCCCAACTCACCCATCAACTCCAAACCTGCTGGTAGGTGGCAGACACGTGCATTAACTTGGTGCCTACTTGGTGGAATCCACTGGGCGGCTGGTGCAGGTACATACAGGTGTGTCTCGCCCTATGACAGCTGGGAAAGCCCCCCCCGTAGTTCTCTTCCTTTAGTTCCCGGCGACACACACGCCAACTTTGACGTAGATTGTTGAGAAAAGCAAAGCAGAGGCGGATGCATGCAGAGATTCCTTCATTTATTAGTGAGACAGTTAATCACAGGATGTATATCTTTGGCTGATGAGTCATTACGTTGAATAGAATAACGTAATGTCAGATTTTCCACTTTGTGGACATGTAGGATGTTTTTCATACTGATGTGACTCAAACAAAGATTCTCTCTTTCTAAAAACACATCTTCTCAGAAATGCTCTCAGCACAAGGATGAAAAGCACACAACAACACAACACAACACTGCTCATCACTGTTTACTGTGTCAGCTACCCCTGCAACCCTGAACATTAACCCAGCGACCTGAACTAGAATCTCAAAGTAGAAACAGTCAGTGTTTTCCGCTGCTCTGGGGCTCCTGGGCACCGGGGCTGGAAAGCTTCCTAAATGCATCTGAGTGACTTTGATGTGTCTGATTGCAACAATCAGCATCCTCACAGTCTCATATTTATTTGTGTTGTTGATGTGATTGATAAAAGCTGATGCCCTCATTAATATCATTGTGTTAAAGTGTTAAATATACCAGTGTGGTGAATAAGCCTATAAGACTCTGTGTGCTGTAGGTCTGTATTCAAAGTATAATTTATAATAATTTATTCAGTGCAGATAATCATTACATTTGATAATATTAGTAACGACGTGTCTAAACAGAGTTAATTGCATGATTCCTTGTGTCACTTTGACATTCTGCCAGTTTTCACTAAGACTGCATTTTTTGGGTCACGGCTCCTCGCTGAGGTCAGGCTTTCTCTCCTTTCCGTGCCCAGAGCTGCTCTGAGGGTGGGGGTCCTTGCTGATAGGCTGAGTTAGGATCTCTCTGAGTTGTCGGTGGTCAGTCAGTCGTGCACGTGCAGCGACGGTCCGTGCTGAGACTCCTCGACATGTTCAGTGCTCTCCAAACCCTCCTACCCCCTTTAGAGCATTAACCTCCCAGACAGACGTGATACTCACGCCGATGATGGTCAGTCAGAGTTACTGATTCCTGCAGACTGTCTGTAAATCTGTAGCTTCTGTCAGAGCTGAAGGGGCTTTGAAAGAGTCGTTTCTTCTGTCAGTTCGAGCTGAAGTCAGTAATGGTCTGTATTGACTGTTTGTTATGTCTGCAGTGATACGTGACATGAATCCAAGACACGAGTGTCAATATTTTAGCATTGCCACCTGAGACCGGTGTGTGCCATGCATTGATTTTGTGGCTTTTAGCTTGTGCGAGCTCTGAGATATTCTTTTATTTGCTTATTTGTGGTGATCTTTGAAATGTCACAGAGCCCCATTAAAAAGAGGTCACATCAGGAAAGCTGCTGCTCAGTAAAAATATCGCCCGTCAGTGAGAGAAAACGTGAGCAGCTTTGCTTCGCTGAACTTTGAACCTGCAGCAGCTGGTTTTATTTAAAAGAAAAAACCGTGTGGTCAGATGAGTCGTTTTTTCATTTGCTCGGACCTGTTTGTCACCCTTTTGACCTTTAATGATTTCGCTGTGATTATTTATCTGTGCCACATAATTGCCATGCAGTTGCCAGTTGGTGGGAATAGTTGCAGCGTGACCTTCGAAGGCCCCGTTTGACAGCGAGGAGGATAAAGTCTTCATCTGTCGTTGAAGTTTGCTGAGCCGAGCAGAGAAAGCGGGCATCCCGTCCTGACTTCCACAGAGCGTTTAAACTCATCCTGAGACAGCGGCGCTGTTTGTTACCGTGTGTGAAAACGAGGCAGGTTATATGTTAATGAAGCAGAAGAAACTTTTTCCAAAATAAAGAAGACGTTTGGCTCCCACCGGGAAGGTTCAGGCCTTCCCACAACTGGGATGAAAACACTTCCATCCACTTTCTTTTTGGGATTTCATTTACTCGAGTATAAAATACACGTTTGTTTACTCAAACTCGGTTTTATTCTGTCTTAACTTCTGGTCTAGTAAGAAAGCAAAGACTCACCCTGCAGAGGAACTGTGACGATCCGGATGCAAACTGAAAAATAAAATCTGTTTTGTGGAGGTTCGTGTAGGTGTGCCTTGAACCTTCACGTATCTACAGTAAACTGCAAGTTCTGATTTATCAGAGAGGTTCACAGCAAACATTTCCACGTCAAACATGTTCTCTCCTCCACCTCTCTACACCCATAATGATGTCATACTGATCGGCATTGGACCAACAGCAAAAAACAGACATGATTCAAGACCCCGAAAACAAGCTGTAGGTGTGGTCCTGCGGGATGTCAAGAAAGTCCAAATGCTGTCTGCATAGTGGATTCATGTGCAATGAAATGGCGCCCCCCTGTGTTTGCAAGCGGCCAGTTATTTGGTTAAGATGATGCAGATGTGTTTGCTGCGGCAAAGAGAGACATCTGCATTTAATCTGAAATGTTTTGAGCATTAGTCACAGACCTACAAGTACAACAGAGATCTGCTCGTTATAAAAAGGAAAAACAGAAACCAGCAGCTGGTGTTTTTAAAGATTCCAGATATTCTGAAACCGCGTTATCTGCTGGAACAACAGAGGCTGAAAAAATGCTTCAGGTTACCTTCTTCTGACCTGTTTTCTTCTTAAATAAAAGGCAGTAAAAATATCAAGTGATCTGAGTGTAGTCCAGCTGATTCACGGGTCCCTTCCTGTCTCCTGTGTTCAGTGTCAGTGAGCATTTCCAACCTGTACCCCGGCTGTGAGAACGTGAGCGTGCGGAGTCGCAGCATGATGTTTGAGCCCAGCCTGACCAAAGGCGTCCTGGAGGTCTTCTCCCCCGTCCACAACGCTCTGTCCACAGCCGACGAGCAGGCCACAAAGGCCATCGACATCCAGCACGCCAACATTCACGGTGAGAGCCACAAAACACGGCTAACGAGTCACCGTTCTCATGAGCAAAGCTTGCACACTGTTCACCTGTCTTGTCTCCCTCTCTGTAGGCGTGGGGGATTTCAGCGTGTGGGAGTTTTCTGGAAACCCGGTGTACTACTGCTCCTACGATTATTTTGCGGCCAACGATGTCACAGCGATCCACGTGGTCCTGTTCAGCCTCGAGGAGCCATACGAAACCCAGCTGGGCCACATCACCTACTGGCTGAATCTGCTGAAGGCCCTCACCCTGCCGCAGGAGACCATCTGTAAGCAGCGACCAGCCGGGACTGCGTGAAGTGAAGCGTGGACGGTCGAATTCAAAAATAATATAATTTATAATATAACAATAATAACATCTTGTTTCTCGTCTTTCTTCAGCTTTTGGAGGTCGGATCCAGCAGCCCCTCGTGGTCGTGCTGGTGGCGACGCACGCCGACCTCGCTAACGTGCCCCGAGCTTTCTCTGGAGAGTTCAGCTATGACAAGGAGAGGGCGCTGCTCAAGGAAGTCAGGAACAGGTGAGCACACCTGCTCTTCCTCAGGCAGTAATAATGCACTCAGTGGTACCATCAATTTACTAGTCACATGATCCAGTCACATGGATTCAATGTGAACATCACATCACGTCAGCCTTGCATTGATCAGACAATTAATAGAAAAACAGCCACAAGTATCGACTCATGAACTGCGGCGAAGAGTGAAAACATGGATCACTGTACAATCAGCTGATTGTATTAAATTAAGCTCAGCGTGCTCGATCTCTCATTTCAACACGTCAATCACTAATTGCATTAAAGAGCTTAGGATTATAAAAGAGTGAAGATATATATTAGAGTAAATTAATCAATGTTAATTATTTTAAAATTGATTATTTGGGCGGATACTACTAAAAATTGTAAATTGTAATTGTTCCAGAAGCTGATTGCAAACACTGATTATCTCTGAGTTTGATAAATTAATTTGGTAACAAATTATTGTTTGTATTTATTATTGCATTCACCAGATTTCATGTGCAGCAAAGCAGAGGCTAAGTGTTTGTAAAACACAGATTCCGAGTATGTTGGAATCTCTGCAGCTAAGGAGGAGAATCCAACGTTAGCGAGACCCTTAAAGGCCTCCTGAGTGTCAGGAGTGAGTCGCTAACACTGAGTTTCATTAATGGGTTTTTATTTAACGTCTGTGGGTATATATTATAATAATATTATAGTCTGTGGGTATATAATAATATACCCACAGACTTTAAATATCCCACTATGAAATTTGAGACTGTGACTTTTCCAGGAGAGGCGTTTGCCAACAGCTGATTAGAATAGACTGATGACATCATGTCAAACACAGGAGCTCATTGGTGCTGATGTTAAAGTCATATGTCTGCGGTGTAGTTCATTTATAGTCTAATATTATCATTTTAATTTTGATTTGGCATCTATGCTTCAAAAATGAGAACAGTGGCGTCAGTTTGTGCAGATGATCTTGCCGAGTAAAAAACCTGCTGCCAACACCCAGGCTGATCCCTGCAGAATTCTCCATCCATATTAATGGGGAATAACTGAGAATAAACAAGAATTATTAATTACACAGACTTCAGTGCACATTTGAAGTAGGTGCTGTGTTTTTGGGTTTCGTCCCAGGTTTGGTAATGATCTACAGATCAGTGACAAATTGTTTGTGATGGACGCCGGAGCCTCAAACTCCAAAGACATCAAGCTGCTGAGGAGTCACCTGCAGGAGCTTCGAGCCAGCATCATCTCTGTGAGCTCTGAGAACTGTGTCCTCTTTATTCTACACGTTCTCACACGTGTGAACAAGCAGGGCGCAAACTCACATTTCCTCCTTCTCCACCTGCAGAGGTGCAGTCCGATGACGCTGCTGTCGGAGCGTTTGTTGGCCACTCTGCCGGCCTGGAGGAAGCTGAGCGGGCCCAACCAGCTCACGTCGTGGCAGCAGTTTGTCAGCGACGTCCAGGAGCACATCAACCCGCTGGTGAGCCAGGATCACCTGCGCACACTGGCCCTGCAGCTTCACAGCATGGGGGAGGTAAGTGTTTGCTCGGGAGCAGGAAGCTTTTGGAAAGATTCAGTGATTTACTCCGCGAGTACCACCAGGGATCGCTGTTGGCTCCGGCATAAACAAACCAAAGCACAGTTTTCATCTGGGAACGCTGAGAATTACTCAGCAGCAGGAACAGTTTGTTTCTGTTTGTGTGACTCGGCTCAGGAAGCCAAATGAGGAACCAAAACTTTCTTTGTTTATTTGCATGTTGTTTTCACAGATGAAGCATACAGCCGCTCATTTTTACATTTCATGCTGCCTTTCTTCAGTTTACCGGCTTATTTTTAAATTTTGTGTCTTTGTAAACATTAAACCAGATTTAATTTTCTGATGAATTTCCACCTGTTGCTGATCATGTTTCTCTCTCCTCTTTTCCTTTCTCACCTCCACAGATCAACATCATGCAGAGTGAGACGGTGCAGGATGTCGTTCTGCTGGAGCCTCGATGGCTCTGCAGCAACATCCTCGGCAAGCTGCTTTCCGTGGAGACGCCCAAAGCCATCCACCACTACAGGGGGCGCTACAGACTTGAGGAGGTGCAGGCCCTGGCGCCTGAAAGTGACGTGGACGAGTTGCTGCAGATCCTGGACGCCATGGATGTCTGCGCCCGGGACGTCATAAACCCCACCATGGTGGATGTTCCCGCCCTCATCAAGACAAACGGCCTCCACCGATCCTGGACCGAAGAGGAGGAGGAGGATTCGCTGATCTACGGAGGTGTCCGAATTGTCCCGGCCGAGCATCTCACTCCCTTCCCTTGCGGCCTCTTTCACAAGCTGCAGGTGAACCTGTGTCGCTGGAGCCACCAGCAGAAGCCCGAGGAGGACGGTGGCGACGACAATGAGGGAGATATCCACCTGTGGACCAACGGTGCCAAAGTAAGCCAGGTGGGAGTGGAGGCCATGATCCTCCTGGTCAACCATGGGCAGGGTGTAGAGATTCAAATACGTGGACATGACTCAGAGCGGGCCAAGTGCTACACCCTGTTGGACACCATCTGTAGTATAACAGAGAACCTGCTGGCCTCCATACTGCCCGGACAGCTCACCGCCAAATACTACCTGAGTCCTCAGCAGCTGCGGGAACACCACGCCCCCATCATGGTCTACCAACCCAAAGATTTCTTCCGGGCTCAAGTCCAGCGGGAGACCTCACTCACCAACACCATGGGCGGCTACCGGGAGAGTTTCAGCAGCATCCTGGCCTTCGGCTGCGCTGAAATTTACCAGCAGGGGATTCTGGGAACGGACATCCACATATCAGACGTCCCCCTGCTGGCTCGCAGGAAGCTGTGCCGCATGCTGGACCCTCCTGACGCCATGGGAAAGGACTGGTGCCTGCTGGCCATGAACCTGGGCCTCACAGATTTGGTGGCCAAATACAGCAACGGGACTCCAAACGGCACCGCTGAGCTGGACTCGAACCCAGACTCCCAGCAGGGCGTGCTGCAGCCGAGCCCGACGGCGGCGCTGCTGCAGGAGTGGAGCAGGCGAGCGGGCAGCACGGTCGGCGTGCTGATGGTGAAGCTGAGGGAGCTCGGCCGCCGCGACGCAGCAGATTTCCTGCTCAAAGCTTCACCCGTGTTTAAGGTTAACATGGAAGCACTGGGAGGAGCCGCCAACGGCTACCCCCCTACCTGCAACGGCGGCACATCGTACAACTCCATCAGCTCCGTCATATCCCGCTGAGGGCTCTGCGTCCTCGCCAAACGCCGGGAGGTCCTTCTGATATGACGGACAGAGACTCGTGCGTGAATGAACATGAAGTGCAATCGTTCCAGTCCAGCTGCTCACTCTTTAATCACTCCGTTCTGTTGGCGTGTGATGTTGTGTTTGTGCTCTCCACACCTGTACAGCCGACCTTTCCTCCCACTATGAATGTTGTGAAAGAACTGAACGCTCTGAGCTCCAAAGAGGAACCCCGTGTTTTTATTCTCTTTTGAATCTTGTCGTGCTGCTTATTAACATCCCTCCTGCTGTACCACACGCTCCAGTCTGACTGCTTTAAAGCTACCAGCCAGAAAGTAAGAAATCTCCACATGTGGTTAGAAAGATGGCAGCTGTGTGTCTGGACCTCTTTCACATCCATCCTCAAACCTGAGGACTGCATGTGTGTCGTGTACACGCAGGAGACCGTCATCTCCACTCGCTCCATCCATCGGTTACATTTAATATCAGCTCCTCCTCGCTTCCGGTTTAGTGATGTGAAATTTGGCCGTTCAGCTTAGTGTTTAATAAATTTACAGCATTTTTTTAGAGTGCCTTGGTGGCCTTCTACCTCCCTGAAGAGCACAGACAGTCTTGTTAGTACAAAAGCAGAAGTCCTTTGCAGCCATTTGAAGAACTGTGCCTTGTTGACATAAAAGTAAAATGAATTTCTGATGCGTCGATTTCGCTGGCGGGCCGTCGTTAACATGAAAAAACCACGTTGCATGAAAAAAAACGAGCACGTTGTAAAGTTTGAAAACTAAATTTCATTTTTCACAAAAGCAAACATGAAGATGACAAAGATGAGTTCATCTCAGCGTTGGTGTATTTGTGGACGTTACTGATAATCCTGCATTAATATTCCTTCATTCTTCCATCCAGCAACAGAATAACTGAAATATTTACTTTTACAGGTCCCAGAATTTCCTGTGAACCTCCTTGAATAAACTTTGGTACAGCTTCATTACAGTTTGGGTCTTAAGTTGGTTTCCTCTGAATTTCCTCATCGTGGACTCAAAGATGCTGAGATCTTAGATCAAAAAAAAAAAAAATTGGACAATCTCACCTTCTAGCTCACATCCTGTTCAGACCTCTTGCACGTGTGCATCTGTGATTTCCCCACAGACCTCAAACATCAACCTGCCAATCATTCCCAACCTCTGTCTCCAGACTGCAGCTCAGAAGAGTCTAAGATCACCTCCTTTTTTTTTTTTTTTTTTTTTTTTTTTTTTATGGTCAGTGAGTCGTACACCTTGAATTTATCCCCCAGAGTCAGGCTGTCAGTGCAGAGCTCTCCTGATCCTCTTCCTGCACCTACACACCGACACTAAACATGTTTCCTTACAGCTTCGTCCGCTTCCCCAAAGTCTAATTCAAGTGAGCTGTTTTGACACAGCAGAGGTTCTGTGCATCGCTGACACACAGCTGGACCTCCGAGAGTGAGCTAAAAATAATCTGAGAACATGTCGGTGTGATCTGATTTCAGCCCTTTTGTCAACCCAGAGCACCTTACTGAGTAATACAGTGTAGTACAGTTGGCTCTGACTGTACAGTAGTAATAAAGATTTTGGCAGATTTATTCTGCTCATTTCCAGCTCCATATTTTTATTCTTGCACTCCGGTGGAGCCGCTTTGCATGATTCACAGTTCAAAATGATCCTTATTTCTCTTATTCTGGGCTCTGGTGTAGCTCCTCTGTTTATGGTCCCCTCCCTCTAAGCCAACTTTCCTCTGATTGGCTACCCTTCACAAACAGCAGGTTTGAACAGCAGATGGGTGGGGCTTCTGTGCCAAACATTGCCATATTTGGCATATCCCGTCTCTGTGGTGTCACACAGACCCAAGAATAGAAAAAACTGTCTGAAATGAAGTGTTGAGAGCATCGTGACTCCCTGCACGTCCACCTTGATTATTTAAGCTGTGTCCATGTTTAATGTGACAGCAAATCGGGAAAAGCACAAGATTGTTTTCGACTCAGTCTGCTCAGACTTTGACTTATTTTCTACATTCACTGAATAAATGGAGACCAAATATTGAGCCTGTTATTTAGTCTTTGACTTTAGGACCAGAAAGATCCAGTTTGTACTCACATTTAATACCTGTAATAGCTCCTTCCTTTTCATGAACATGGCACGGAAACTGGGACCTGTAAACGTCAGAGTTTCTGTAAATGTTTTTTCTTTCATCATTTTTCATTCACACAAAGGGAAGTGTAGCCATTTTTACAAAATACTGAGAGGGTTTTTTCTAAAGTATCGTGTCTGGATGTTTTAAAGAGCTGCAAAGCAAATGTTTCAATCATCATGGCCGACAGGGTGGACTGAGAACCAAACTCACTCATGCTGAATAACTGGAATAGGAAGGGCCACTAAAATTATAAATAGATAGGTGATTTTTATCATTCGGTTGATTGTCGTCTCTTTGATGCCTCCTCAACACGTTTTTAAAGCATTAGTGTCGGTTGCAGGAGCATCATTAATCAAGCTACTGTCCACAGTCAGATTTTTGCACAGTGGCATGGACGCCACCTCCACCAAGCTAAATTTGAGCTTCGCTGCGTGGCTTCACATCTTCTTTCAGTTTGTGTTTGGAAAGCATGAAGCCGCGGCCCGGCCCGGCCAACACAAGCAGGGAAGCGACGGCACGAAGTTAGTATTGTTAGCTGGAAAAGGCCAAAAGCTGCTGATGGCAGAAATGTCAGAGAAAAGCATTTTCACTTTGTGTAACGCTGGTGTTTTGTAACGTTTGTGCCCCTCACTCCAGAGAAATGATCATTTTTATGTGCATTGGGAGAGTTTCATTCCTGAACACTTTTATGGACCTTTTTCAGTACACGCTTTGTAAAAGATGAGCTCCGTGCCAGAGTGCAGTATTTACTGTCTGCTTCCTTCCTCCAGTGTTACCATCTGTTCACATTTAAAGGCTTTCTCTCTCTTTGTCTCTCAGCCTGAACTCGCCAATCAGCACAGCAAACGTTCAGCTGTGATGTAAATACTCACCACTTCCCTTTTTTTTTTTTTTTTTTTTTGCTGTGGCAAAAATGAATGTACTGCACATCCTAAACATACAGTGACAATAAAACCAATCAAAGAGGCCAACATGTGTACAAACACATGAGGAAATAAAATGCCCCAAACTGATCCAAAATATTCTTTTTTTTTTAATGGAAGCTTTTGTTGGAGTTGTGTGTAATCATTGCCAATGTTGTGTGCCTAAAACACACGTGTTCATTCCTCTCTTTTTGCCTTGTACAGTGTACAGGCTGAGACGTGGTTTTTCGGAAAGGGAAGAGGATCATTGTTTTGTAAGAACTGCTGAGTTGGTCTCTGTTTGGGTTCTTCTCCCTGGATGGTTCTGGAGAGGTTCTGTTGAGGTTCTGATGTTTCTGTTCGACGAGGAGAGACTGCTGAGTGACTTCCTCCTCGGAAACGCCAGTCGACTCGCCGCATTGCACAAGTCTTACTGTTGCTATTTATGTTACATTCTTCTAGCATGTCCTGGAATGCCATGTTCTTAGTACTTTATCACACTTTATAGTGTAATACATTTTATAATAAATTCTTTACTTAATGCTAGCGTCTTTGGCCTCACTGAATTGTCCTTAGCTATAAGCTAACTAGCTGCTTTCTTTTGCTATACAGCACATATCTGCTGATTGGTGTTAAAGACTAAAAAATTACCAGCATTTCACTTCTAATTGTATTTAAAATGTCTTTAAAGGTGCTAACGACACAAACTCATACAGTTCAGTGACTCAGAGCGGTCTGTGCCAGCACACCTGTCAATCAAAGTGCTGATACCCCTGATTTTTTTTCTTTTTTTTAAAGGATGAGCTCCAAAAACACCATTACACTGTTGGGTTATGCAAGTTTCACTGAAACTTTTCTGGTACGACCCATTTTCAGAAGCCCAAATAAGTTTCATGCACTGCAATTTGTGACTATCAATATAAGATCCAAGTTTCTAAGTTCTGGTAATAGCTTTATACTATTCCAGCTCCATACATTTTTTCTTTTAACTCTACTTTGGAGAAGCTCTACGTGATCCACAGCTCAAATTATCATTAGTTATCTTGAACTGAGCCCTGGTAGGCACTCTGTCTGAGACGAGCTGTTTTAGCGCCTCTCCCTGCGAGGCCACTCACCCTTTTAGCAAGTTTTCATGTAATTGGCTGCATCTGGCAAACAAAGTTTGAACAGCAAGTGTGTGGGACCTCTGTGTGCATGTGATGATCATATCAGGGCAGTCCCCTCTCTGACACATAGTGCCAAGAATAGGGAAATAAAAACCCTGCAGCCTGAGCTTTTGGCTCACAGGAATTAATACTCCAGCTGCAGCATTTTGGATCAGCTGAAGTCTTCTTAGGGAGCTTTTAGGACAGCCTGATAATAATGAATTACAATAGTCATGCCTAAAAATAATAAATGTGTGAATGAGCTTTTCAGCATAATTCTGAGAAAGGATGTTTCTAATTTTAGAAATATTGCGCAAATGGAAGAAAGCGGTCCTACATATTTGTTTAATATGTGCATTGAAGGACAAATCCTGGTCAAAAATGACTCCAAGATTTCTCACAGTGTTACTGGAGGCCAAAGTAATGCCATCCAGAGTAAGTATCTGGTTAGACACCATGTTTCTAAGATTTGTGGGGCCGAGAACAAGAATTTCAGTTTTATCTGAATTTAGAAGCAGGAAATTAGAGGTCATCCAGGCCTTAATATCTTTAAGACATTCCTGCAGTTTAACTAATTGATGTGTGTCATCTGGCTTCATTGATAGGTAAAGCTGAGTATCATCTGCATAACAATGAAAATTGATGCAATGCTTTCTAATAATACTGCCTAAGGGAATCACGTATACAGGTGCTGGTCATAAAATTAGAATATCATAAAAAGTTGATTTATTTCAGTAATTCCATTCAAAAAGGGAAACTTGTATATTATATTCATTCATTACACACAGACTGATATATTTCAAATGTTTATTTCCATTAATTTTGATGATTATAACTGACAGCTAATGAAAACCCCAAATTCAGTATCTCAGAAAATTAGAATATTGTGAAAAGGTTCAATATTGAAGACACCTGGTGCCACACTCTAATCAGCTAATTAACTCCAAACACCTGCAAAGGCCTTTAAATGGTCTTTCAGTCTAGTTCTGTAGGCTACACAATCATGGGGAAGACTGCTGACTTGACAGTTGTCCAAAAGACGACCTTTGACACTTTGCACAAGGAGGGCGAGACACAAAGGTCATTGGTAAAGAGGCTGCTGTTCACAGAGCTCTGTGTCCAAGCACATTAATAGAGAGGCGAAGGGAAGGAAAAGATGTGGTAGAAAAAAGTGTCCAACAACAGGGATAACTGCACCCTGGAGAGGATTGTGGAACAAAAGCCATTCAAAAATGTGGGGAGATTCACAAAGAGTGGACTGCAGCTGGAGTCAGTGCTTCAAGAACCACCAGCACAGACGTATGCAGACATGGTTTCAGCTGTCGCAGTCCTCGTGTCAGAAGCGTCTCGCCTGGACTAAAGACAAAAAGGACTGGACTGCTGCTGAGTGCTCCACAGTTATGTCCTCTGATCAAAGTCAATGTTGCATTTCCTTTGGAAATCAAGGTCCCAGAGTCTGGAGGAAGAGAGGAGAGGCACAGAGTCCACGCTGGCTGAGGTCCAGTGTAAAGTTTCCACAGTCAGTGATGGTTTGGGGTGCCGTGTCATCTGCTGGTGTTGGTCCGCTGTGTTTTCTGAGGTCAAAGGTCAACGTGGCCATCTACCAGGAAGTTTTAGAGCACTTCATGCTTCCTGCTGCTGACCAACTTTATGGAGATGCAGATTTCATTTTCCAACAGGACTTGGCACCTGCACACAGTGCCAAAGCTACCAGTACCTGCTTTAAGGACCATGGTATCCCTGTTCTTCATTGGCCAGCAAACTCACCTGACCTTTAACCCCATAGAAAATCTATGAGCTATTGTGAAGAGGAAGATGTGATACACCAGAGCCAACAATTCAGAAGAGCTGAAGGCCACTATCAGAGCAACCTGGGCTCTCATAACACCTGAGCAGTGCCACAGACTGATCGACTCCATGTCACGCTGCATTACTGCAGTAATCCAGGCAAAAGGAGCCCCAACTAAGTACTGAGTGCTGTACATGCTCATACTTTTCATGCTCATACTTTTCAGTTGGCCAACATTTCTAAAAATCCTTTTTTTGTATTGGTCTTAAGTAATATTCTAATTTTCTGAGATACTGAATTTGGGGTTTTCATTAGTTGTCAGTTATAATCATCAAAATTAAAAGAAACATTTGAAATATATCAGTCTGTGTGTAGTGAATGTACATAATATACAAGTTTGACTTTTTGAATGGAATTACTGAAATAAATCAACTTTTTCATGATATTCTAATTTTATGACCTCCACCTGTAGTGTAAATAAAATCAATCCTAGCACAGAACCCTGTGGAACTCCATAATTAACCTTACTGTGGGAAGAAGACTCCCCATTTACATATTAGTTCAGAACCATTGGACTGAAAGATGCTAAACATCAGCAGTTATTAAAGTTGCTGTTTGTAATGTGTTTGTGGAATGGCTGTGAATAATTAATTCCTCTAATAGTTGAAATTTTATCTGTAAAGAAATTCATGACATCATTACTCATTAAAGTTAAATACTCAGCAGAGTTCTGACTTTGTGGCTACTGTGCTAAAGAGAAACTTGGGTTGTTCCTGTTTTCCTTGATCAGTCATAGTCAGTAATAAGTTCTAGCTTTACAGCTTTTCCATGCCCAAACTGGTTTGTTTTTGAATTACAAATCAAACAAACAAAAAGAAAAAAAACAAAAAAAAAAACAGGTGAAAAAGACTTTTTTAATTAAAATTAATTTTGGCCTTATTGGCACAAAATCTCCAAGCTTCTGTCATTGGACGGGCAGCAGATGAAATGCTGATGGCTGCAGCAGGAGTTCTTAGCAAACTTAATGTAGATCAGAAAAGTTTGGATACTGCTGTAACTTCAGGCCTGCAGAGTCGGGACCAGATTCCACACCGTGTTGTTTCCACTTCTCTGGCTTCATTGTGGAGCTTCAGCTACAGGGACATCAGTTCACCCACACTGTCTCACATGACTGGCCTGCCTGCCTGAAAACCTGCCACAAGTTGCTGTGTCAAGAAATGTTTGTACTAGAGACATTTAGCTGTTGAACAACATTTTTTCTGTCACACTGATTCTGAGCAACAGAAACAACAGGGCCATTTGATTTGGGCATGTGGGTAGAGGGGTTTTCTTACAGGGTCTGTGCTGGTTGTTACAGTCGGCACTTTCAAAATGCACCTTTCATACCAATACTTTGACTCTTTCTAATGTGGCTTTTGGTAATATTGTGCAAATACTCTAATTTTAGATTAATATATACACTGAAAAATCAAACACTGGATTTACCCAAGTAGGGAACAAATGTGAAATACATTCAGTCAACACGAGCGCTTCATGTTGACACTCAGGTTTTTGTTATGTGCAGTTTTTTGGAGAATGACACAGTTTTGTAAAGCACCACAGTGGATTTTAAATCAAATCAAACTGAAGTACCAACTTTGAGCTTTAAGGATTTTACAAAATTTGCACTAACTGTTACAGACATTTTTATACATAATACCACAGTTTTAGTGGCTCAAAAGTAGTAAGTGACTGATGAACAGTTTCATGGCTGGGTTCTCTCATTATTCCACATATGAGACCTGCAGCTAATTCCAGGTGTCAAACTTGCATTTGGTTTCTTTTCACTGGAACTCTCAATATAAAGTTTGTAGGGATGCTGATGGAGGTGAGTGAGGCCATCGTCACTCTGAAAATCCCAAATCAAGCTATCAAGGAGAGAGCAAAGAAGGTCTGTCAGAGCATCTCAACGGAGGAAACGCAGCATAAGCTTTCTAAACTTCAGGCAGTCATTGACTGTGAAGGGATTTCATCCACGTATCAAAAACAATATTTATATTTAAGTTAGTTTGTCCAGTTACTTTTGCACCTCTCAAAATGTGGGACTGTCTATAAAAATGACTGTAACAGATATAAAATACAGATATAAAATTCTTGTAAAACTCCTGAATTAAAGCTTGAAGTCTGCACTTCAATCACATCTTTGTTCTTTGAACAGAATTTGTGCCTTTGTCCAAAAACGTATGGACCTGTTTCCTCCTGCCCTCTGCTGTCTCTCTCTGCCCTTTTAGTTACTTTACAGTGACAGTTAGTGTGGTGCCTGGTGTTAGTGTTTCTGTTCTCACCTGTGCCTAATCACTCCTGTTTGTGTTCTTATAGTCCCGCCGTCCCTTTGGCCTGGCTCCTGTTTTTTGCTGTGTGTGCTCCCTCTTGTTGTTCCCCTGCTCTTTCAAGTGTTCTTGGACTTTTGAACTTTTTTCTCTTTTTGCTGATTTCACTGCTGTGGGTTGTGTAATTAAGTTTTAATCAGCTGTGAGAGCTTTTTGTTGAACTGCTCAGCCTCAGAGTGCACTCTTTAATCTGTTTGCTCATGTTTTTCTAACACTATTCAATCCCTTTTTAATTCAAACACAAGGTCATCACCTCATGTACACAAATCAATAAAATGTAAATAGAAAAACGGACAATATAATAACCAAGACATACAATAGGCTGTCCAGTCCATTATTAATTAAATCAGGGACATAAATACACACTGAGTTTTATGATTTTATGTCTGCCTTTTCAGCCACATCACCCGACATCTTTTCCTTTATGGATGAATAGAAAGAGAAACCTAAAAGCTCTGCTGATCTGTGGCTGCAGTGAAGTCGAGCTGATCATGTGGGACCATGAAGCCACTTTCATTTAAGCAACATGACTGCAGTGAAGTACTAAAACTGTAAAAGTCAGCTCAAACGACCGATTGTGGTCGCTGAAGTTTAGCTTCATGCAGTCAGACGCACACGAAAACGGCGCGACATGTGACTGTGCTGAAATGTGTAGGTCACACCATGAGGTGCTGGTAAAGACCCCATGTACAGACAGACTGCTTGAGTTTCATGTTGTGGGTAAACCCTAAGAGAAGTATCAGCTGACTCCATTTGATGCGTTACATACCATACACTTCCTTAATGCACTTGACCCCGCTGTTCTCGCCAACTACAGACCTACATCTGAGTTACCATTCTCATCTGTGGTTCATGAAAAAGTTGTTTTTAAGCAGGCATTTTTAAGCTTACATTGTATGTGGGAAACGTTTCAGTCAGGTTTTGGTCACATCACAGCTCAGAGACGGCTCTGTGAGAGCTTTCAGTGATCTGCCTTTAACTGCTGACTCCAGCAGCTCTGCAGTTTTAGTGCTTCCAGACCTGTCCTGCCTTTGAAACCACGAGATCCTTCTGTCTCATCTGGAACAGGAAGTTGGAATCAAAGGCACAGTTCTGACTTGGTTCAGATCATATGTAACTAACACAAGTTTCTCTGTACGTCTCAGAAATTGTTCCTCTACAGCAGCCCATCTTTACTGTGGAGTGCTTCAAGGGTCCAATCTGCTGTTGGACCTTCTTGACCATGGTTTGAGTCCTCTGCCAGGTGGACTCAGAGAAACCTGACACCGCTGACCGTCTCCACGGCAGCCTCGTTGATGGTCAGAGGACCGCAGGCCTCTCTGTTGGATTTTCTGAAATCCCTCACATCTCCTTTGTTTTTTCTATGTTAAGGAACAGGCTGTGGGACCCGCACCATTCTGTATGCAATCTCATCCTTGTTCATAATAACAACGTGAACAGCAGAGATCCATGGGAGCCTCTGCTGATCTGTCTCAGTGACGTTAAGCCCTGGATGAGGATCAGTTTCCTAAATCTTAAAGAAAGTAAGACCGAGGTTATATACTTTGGTGCATTTAACCCCTCAAACGACTCTTCTGGCTCTCTGAGTCATTTGGTTCCTCACTGTCATGCTGCTGTAAAAAATCTGGGTGTGATTTTTGAGAGCTTTTTAAAAATGGATCAACAAATAAAGGCTGTCACTAAAGTTAGTTTTCACCATTGCTAAAGCAAAACCCTATAAAAGTCCTTTCATCCCTTCACTGGCTCCCTGTTCATTTAGAATTGATTTAATTTATTTATTGCTTAGCTGTGAAGCTTTAAACGAGCTGGCACCTTCATATCTGTCTGAGCTGCTTCACACTCACACTCCTGTAAGAGCTCTGAGGTCATCTAACCAGAAACCTCAAACTAGATTCAAACAGAGCAGCTCCGAAACTATGGAATAATCTACATCTCCATATCCGCACAGCTCACACATTTAAATCTGCATTAACAGCACATTTATTCTCCTTGCAGTGTAACATGCTTTTAGACAATTGCATTTTATGGTCTGTTTTTATTTTATTTTATTTTATTGTCTTTTAATGTCTTTTGTGCTCAATTTTTCTGGATTCTAGTATAATTCTTGGGGCTAAATATTTTTAATGTACAGTACTTTAGTCAACTCTGTTTTAAATGTGCTATATAAATAAATTTGACCTTTGACTAAATTTTCACTGTCTTTCATTTTGCTCAGAATTTTAGGATAAATCTCTTGTTTTAAGAGGTGTTCAAAATAGGAAATACTGACATAATCACCTCCACCCTGACCCTCACTGTCCACACATTACTTCCAAATATTGTTAAGTGTTATTGTGAGTGTAATCAGTGCTTCAGAGTGGACCTTTGGGAGGTGACGTGATCAGTCGACACACTGGCGTGTTGTTAACTCCCCAACAAAGAACCTTTGACCTTTTTTATTGACAAACACGTTTTTCGTTTTCAGTGTGTTTGCTTGCTCAGAGCGGGCCTTTGTGCAATGACCTGATCAGGTGACACAAAAACAAATCTGGTAACAGTCAGCTTCTTAAAATGTATTTAAAATCTATAAATCCAACAAAGCTGCACAACAGCGACTTCACACCACGCTCACACAACACACATCGAGCTCAGACACACACCGACGCATCGCTAACGTCCCAACAAACTGAACACGTTTCGAGATTTTCGCTTCACGCGGACAAAATGAAACATTTCGATGTGCTGTGCAAACATGGCACCAAAATCTGGTTAAAAATAATGATGTTATTTCCTTTGTGAATTAAATGGGAAAGATAGAAAACGTAACCACAGATGAAACAAAAACACAGGAAAGAAAACTCTGGAAATGTATTTTAAAAGTATCATTAAAATGAAAGAGAATGTGGACACTAATAACTAAATAAATAAAAATGTTATTTTATGAGAGGAAATCTTTCCTGCTTCATGCAGTAACTCCTCGTGTTGGTGGTTTATTTTCACCCTCTGCTGTCCACATTTTCATCTGTTGCTTCTGTGCGTTTAGTGAGCCATTCTGATCCTGTTTGTAATTTTTGCTTTACTGAATTTAAGGAGCAAGTTTAATCTATAGAGTCACTTTACTGTGCTAAATGTATTCTTTTACATGTTTTAGGTTTTTGGCAGTGAGCTGCTTTCCTTTGTGCAGTTTTTAAGGAGCTGTTTTGTCTCAAATTACATTTATTCTGCTGTATTTAAGCCATTTGGTTTGTTTTGTTTTGTTATGGCTTGTTCATTATATTTAATGGCTGCTATAACAGATAAATTTCTCACCTTTGGGGATAAAAACAAACATATTTTAACTTAATCAAATGTTGTTAATTTTTAAATTTGTATGACTTTTCCGTCTTACATTTTTAAATGAAGCTATCGCCCCTTTTACTTCATTTTTGGTGGAATATTCATGTGAATAAGTCCGTTTTCCTGTGTGTAATAAAGACTGCTGCAGACGTCCAGCGTATCGAGGCTCTCAGCAGAGGCCTGAACTGATCTACTAACAAAGTGACACAGCCTCGAGTGAGTGATGAGCGCCCTGCTGTGCTGATCGCTGTCTGTTAACCTTTGTGTCTGGAAGCGAGCAGCAGCTGATAATCTGCTTCAGCCGGAGTGTGTGTCGCCTGATTAAGTGTCCTAATCTGAGGAATGCTGTCAATACCATCAAAAAAGTATTTACAGTTCACAGAGTGCCCCACAGCTCCAGCTGCAACATTAAATCACTTACACATTAATCATAAAATCACTTAATTAAGGACTGCAGCAACTTTTCGCATTTGTACTGCTGCACATGAGCCTGATCTGATCGGAGCTGATCTGATCGGAGCTGATCTGATCGGAGCTGATCTGATCGGTCCCCACTGCCTCATTCTTGATTTTTGTTTTTTAAATGTTAGAAATGACCCCAAAGAAGGATTTAAATCTTTTTTACGTTACAGTCACCTTGGTGTTAAAAGTGTTTTGAGACAGAAACCATTTCATTCAAAGTGTGAAAAAATGTTCAGTGTTCAGTTATTAACGTTGCTGCTGTAGTCGTCTGTTTTTGGGCCTGTTACAAAAGATTCAGATTCAGATTGCTTCGCCAGAGGAGTGTCACACATACAGCAGAGGCAAAGTGGAAACTGCAGAGAAGTCTTCAAAGTGCTGTTGATTTGTTATACATTTGTTATTTTTGAAATTGCACTTGTGTTTCCTCACAGTGTCTTTGATAGCTCGCTGGTTTTGTAAGCGGGTGATGCATGAAACGGAAACAGTTTCAAAATACACAGAAAAATGATGATTTTATAGCTTATTAAGGTATTATTGGTCCGGCCCGTTTGATGGATCAAACTGTGCTGAGTGCGGCCCGTGAAACAAAATCAGTGTGGTGCTTCTTGCAAATGAATCCATTCATAAACCAACACTCCAGAATTCTGCAGCATGTTTTATTGATTTTAAGCACATTTTGCTGATAAAATTCTTCTCGGCTCCTGATAACATTGAGTTCAGCCAGAAAAACAGTGGCAGTTATCTCACTCCATGGATTCCTCTCAGAGAAGCTTCTGCTGGATGACCGCTCAGAGAATGCTCGGCCAATCATTGTCATGTGTGTCTCTGCTTGAGCAACAGTCCGGTCATATGCCTGCTGCGCTCAGCAGCAGATACGCATGCAAGGACACTGTGTTTTTTTAGACCACTGTACTGTAAAGGATGATGTCGTGCTAACTTAACTGCTTCCTGCATGTGACCACACAGAGACTCGATGCATGGCGTGGACAGAGGGACAGATGCTGATGAATCATGTCGTACAGTGTCCCTGCTGGATGTGTCTGCTGGTTAATACTCTGTGTTTAATGTGCATGTTGTGAGTATTTTACTGGTTGGTTTAGACTCAATGAGCTGAATCCAGTTCAAAAGCATACTACTGCAGGGATGCCAGTTGAAGTAAATGAGTTTTTATGAAGTTTCATGAGGTTTATGGTATATGTTTGTCTTTACTAAATGTACATTTACTTCCCTGAGAAATTTGTCTGGAAAATAACATAACTGATTAAAAATACAGAAGCTTATAATGTTCCATGTCATCGGGAACTTTGTGTTCTGACTGTACAATGAACCACACTGATGAAGACTACACAATGATAGAAATGGAGACTTCGAGGTCACCCTGTTGTTGAAATTCTCTGTTTTCCACATTCTGTTTTGTATAATGATGTAACCAAGTTGATAAGCTGTGACTATATGAAACTGTAAGCTGAATTAGAAGGTGCCAGTACTTCATGTCATCTCACACAGGCATGGCATGCAGTCTGACCCAGATATCTGTAAACTGTTTGAAATGGTTTATTAAATGTAATAATTGGACTCCTTATTCCGTTTGATTTGTGTCATTCCTGTTCAATAAATGAACACACAGAAACATAAAGGCTTAAGCAGCACACACTCTTATTATTTAAATTCCTTCACAGTACAGGTAACATGAAGCCAAAGCCATGGCACAGCATAGGGAGTGAAACCAACAGGAGAAATGAAACCTGGCTCTGCTCGGGAGGAACAAAACCCTCCAACCAGTGTGTCTGAAAGCTCTCTCACATGTTCGCTTCATTCAAAAGCCAGAAAGAAGCCACTGTTGTAAAACTACAAACAACTTCAGTGTTGGCATCACTTTTCAGGCCCAAACATCGTCTTTTATGCTGTCTGCAGTCTCTCCGAACGATCTCTGAGATGCTAAATTGCAAAGCTCTTGACTTTGTGTGTAGCAGCTTGTCTGTGGCAGATTTCAGTGTTTTGGCTCCAGAGGTTTGGTTCCGGAAACAGGAAGTTAAATTGAACTCATCTGACTACAGCCAGTAAGAGTCCAGGTATGAAGAGGAACACACCTGCAGGAAGCACTGAAGGTGCAACGCTGCTGAAGCTTTCATTTAAAGTGGCTTCTACAGCCTTGAGCTGTAGTAATACGGCATAAATGTATTAAAGGGCTTTGTGGTGTTTCAGTTTTCACTTCAGTATATACACGTTTTTTATCCTGTGTATTTAATACATTAGAGACTACAGATTCAGGAAATGTATTTGTACTTCTAATCTGCTCCCATCATTTTCTTTGTTGCTCGGTTCAGTCAGTTTCCAGTTCTGTCTATTTCCAGGTGAAGTCTGAGCCTTATGCCACGGACACGCAAAAACGTCCAAAATACTGAGGTCACAGACAGCTGTTGTTTCATCGTATGTGTCATAACAAGTGCAGCACTTCAGTAAAAATACTACATTATTACCGGTATGTCATTATTTGACTGCTGTTATTGACACATTACCATGTGAAGAAGCTACTTTTGGCTGCTCCTTTTGCCTGTTTGATTTTACACCTTTTTTGCCCTTCCTGACACAACCTCACAGGGATCTGTGTCCTCTCCTGCTCCCAAACCAGGGGGCATTTCGCTGTAAACCACTACGCTGTGTTTTAATGCTGTAACAATCTAAAGTGTTTTGAGTTAACTGCATATTTTATGTGTTATTCTGCATTTTTAAATCTGAACCTGCAGAGGAATTTGTGCAATTAAAGCATAAAAAAATGTCATGATGTAATCCCTAAAGTCGTACTATCACAAAAGAGCATCTCAACAAAACAAAAGGTTCAAGTCCTGAACGCACAAACAGCTCTGCCTGTTCAGAGTTCCTCAATCTGATCGATCACATGAGCGCCGGCCCTGATTAACTCACTCTGTTTGCAGCAGCAGTTCTGGAAGTCCTGCTGTTGTGCATATTCATGTCTGTGCTTTACTCTATGCTAATGCAGTCGTTGTCAGGCTGTTACAGTCTAACACCTGAAGAAGAATGTAAACAGTGGCAGAGTGCATGTGTTTGCATTTAAAAAGAAGGCTGTGTTATAGAGAGCAATGATGTAATCATCCATGTGCTCTTTAACTTACAGGCTTACAGGGCCCATAGCCCAGGGAGACACAGGGTGACAATATCATCCTCATCCTCATCATCATCTCACATTTTTATTAAATAATATACCTTTATAACTTCCTGAAGCTCCATGGTACCATCATTTTATTAAGTCCTTTTTACTTCTGCAAAACTGTGCAGGTTAACTTTGCTTTAGGCGCTGATGTGGTGCACTGCAGGAGAACTATTACAAACACATACACAATATGATCTAGAAGTAAAGATTTCCCACTTTGTCCTTACAAATCTCTCTGATGACCCAGTAAGAAATGCATTCATTAGTCCTCCCTCCACCTCACATACACTGAGCGATGCTAACCTGCAGCATCTTGTAATTAAACTCTTTTGTTGTGTAACGTTTTAAACACACAGCGGTCCTCAGTGTAGTCCAATCTTTAATCTGTCTGTGCAAACACTGCAGGGTCTGAACTACACAAACACACAAACATGCCGTGCTTTACCCTCACTCAGAGGCTTTCTGTGGCTGTTTGTGCATCATTTTTGCTGCCACAGCATCACGCAAAGAAAAAGATGTCTTCAGGAGTAATCTAGAAGCTTTCCTCTCAGTTCCTGCTCTGGTTACAAAGCAAATCACTGCAGAAAACCTGCAGTCCTGTGTGTGTGTGTGTGTGTGTGTGTGTGTGTGTGTGTGTGTGTGTGTGTGTGTGTGTGTGTGTGTGTGTGTGTGTTGGGGGAGGGGCCGTTAGGTGCAAATCAAACTCATGCAGCTTCACTTCTGCTCATATATCATCTTTTACATATGTTCTCTAACAATAAATGCACTTTTTAAAAAAAGAAAAAAAGGGAAGACCCTCAGTACATATTATTATTATTATTATTATTATTATTACTAATAGTTTGCTGAATGTACTTTTGCCTGCGAATCTAAAGGACAGCTCTCAGTTGGGGCGTCTCTGCTTCACACCTCATCAGGACGCTGATGTCATTGTTAGGCTAAAGCGGGTCCTTCACTTCCAGCCGCTTCAAACTACCTGCTGATTTCATCAATGCTTCTTTTGATCGGTCCTCTCTCCGAAACCATCGACAACAACAACCCACCTTTCAACACCTCTGACCTGGGGGTAGATCACATGCTTTCGTGATAGCGTCATAGTGCGGGGCGGGGCTTATGGTGTAAGCAAACAGGAGCAGACCAATCAGAGCGCAGCTGGGGTCTTTATAAACTTTGGTCCGGCTCTGCTGGGAGAAGCTGGTTGTTCTCTTCTTCTCGATCATCACCGAAGGCTTTAGAGTAAGAGTTTGTGTGTTTTTACGCTCCTTTTCAGCCCTGACGCTTAAATTTATTGTTTTTTTTTTAATTCAGTTAGAGCATGAACAGCGTGCCAGAAATGTCTTTAGAAATGTCTAGTTTAGCTCATTTTTTTTAAATGTAGTTATTTTTTTCGTGTTGAAACACATTTTGCGGGACGCTGCGGATGTAACGGTGCTGTTTGGTCCGGCTGCTTGCGGCTCTGCAGCTCTGCTAGCGGAGCAGCCATTGTTGTTTTGTCGCTCCGGGTCAGATAAACAGATAAACCCGGGACTCCGGGACCCCGTCCCGCTGAGGCTCGGGCGGCTCTCGGACCGCTGCTTCTGCCCCGATGCCGGCTTGAGTTTTGGTTTTCATTTCGTTTTCCTGGTAGTAGTTTCGGTGTCGGCCCGATTTTTGGCTCTCCTCCGAGCAGCTGATCCCGTGACTCAGCACAGCAGAAGCAGACTCTGTGGTCGGGATCTGGCCCCGTTTCCGCTCGTAAAGGCAGGAAAATGGCGATGAAGCAGTCGGTAGCTCCGTTTTTCCTTGGACACAGTCTGCATTTTGCTGTGATGAGGATCCAGCGGGTTGCGGGCGGTTTTTCTGGCCCCACTGTTGCACCATATTTGTGCCGGAGGGCCGGGAAATGAATGCGACGTCGGGAATGCGCATTACAGCTTTATTGCGAATTTCTGCGTTAGTCACTGTGATCAGGAAGAAACAGGCCGAGCACTGTGATGAGTAACCGTGTTTGTGTGAAACGCTCCGGGCTGGATACTGTGAATCTGATCCTGACGCTGGTGTCTTGTTTCTGCAGCAGGAAACCATCATGAAGCTGCTTCTGGCTGTTCTGGCCGTCGGCCTGACCTCAGTCCTCTCAGCACCACATCTGGACCCACAGCTGGACGAGCACTGGAACCTGTGGAAGAGCTGGCACACTAAAAAATACCACGAGGTGACGCATTGTTTTTCTCTCTGTAAAACACGGAGCTGTTGTGTCCAGCAGCAGAGGCCTGACTGAGTTTCGTTTTTTCAGAAGGAGGAGGGCTGGAGGAGGATGGTGTGGGAGAAAAACCTCAAGAAGATTGAGCTGCACAATCTGGAGCACTCCATGGGCAAACACACCTACCGCCTGGGCATGAACCACTTTGGGGACATGGTAAGCCTGTAGTTTACACACACAAAAACTTATCAGGGTTCTTATAAAGGTGTGGAAACAAAGGAGAGTGATGCAGATAACAGCATATCACTGGAAACGTGACAGGTAGCAAAGGGAAGGCTGTATGGAAGTCCAAGATGGTGCTTATGCATACAAGAATGAAGGTGATATAGATGTTTAAACGACTAGAAGTGCAACAAGGAGCGTGATGCAGCTTTTACTCTTCACCGTATCCAACCTGCTTCAGTCTGGCTGCATCATTTACACTCTTAACATTGTTCCCACAGACTAACGAGGAGTTCCAGCAGCTCATGAACGGCTACAAGCACAAAGCAGAGAGAAAGGTGAGGGGATCCCTGTTCATGGAGCCCAACTTCCTGGAGGCCCCTCGTTCTCTGGACTGGAGGGATAAGGGTTACGTGACTCCTGTTAAGGACCAGGTAACAGCTGTTTTTCTTCTTTGTAGTGGGGGGGGCATAGACTAGACTTGGCAGTGAGAGCGGAGGAAAGAGGAGGGGAGGTGGCTTTTTCAGGTGAACTCTCTTGAGTACAACAACACCAAACTTATGTAGCATCAGCTGTTTATGTGGCTGTCTCATAAAAGTCTTTTAGATCATTTTTGTGTGTTTATTGTGACAAACAGAGTAATCCCTACAAAACCAGCATATTTCATAACCACAGTGTGGTCTGTCCTCCTTCCCTGTTAGCGTAAGAATCCCAGGCTGGCCGCCAGCTCTTACTTTCATGTTTGCATTTACATCAGCTGTCTACAAACCTGATGTCGTGTATTTTTACACGTGTGCTCACTTGGTGATGAAGGCCATTGCTGTAAATGTTTTGCATGAAGATAAGATGGCTGCTTACAGGGTGTTTATTATCTAGTTACTGCACCCACAGCGCCCCTCCTCATCTTTCCATGCATGCACAGCTTGTTCTCTCCGCCCCACTCAGCATACATTTTCACTCTGTACAATAAAAACGAGTTCAACCAGCTCGCTGTGACTCAGGCTGGGGTGCCGTAAACAGTCGTATATGTTCAGATCAAAGTGCCAGCACAGTAACAGGACAAGGAAATGAACTGCAGATATGGGGCGCCATGGGGACAGCGGCATTATGAATTTTCAGAGAATAAGAGCTGCATACAATAAAGAGGATAAATGTCCTTAAAATGTATATAAATAAGCTTTAGTCTGCATGACTGCAACATTGAGCTTCAGCTGGTTGAAAGTTGATCTCGGCTGTTTTTCTGAATATGTTTGTTTAGAAACACATTCATAAATAAGTTGTTGCAGTTTATTTTCAGTAGATCGATTAGTTCCCTCTGCTTTAACTCTTGTGTTCATGTGTAAGTTTACAGCCACAAAACTTTCACATTATAAGACTTAATTTCTTCATCACATCATCCCTCCCTGCTCTCAGGGTCAGTGTGGCTCCTGCTGGGCTTTCAGTGCCACCGGAGCTCTGGAGGGTCAGCAGTTCAGGAAGACCGGCAAGATGGTGTCGCTGAGCGAGCAGAACCTGGTGGAATGCTCCAGACCCGAGGGCAACGAGGGCTGCAACGGAGGTCTGATGGACCAGGCCTTCCAGTACGTCAAGGACAACCAGGGCCTGGACTCCGAGGACTCCTACCCTTACCTGGGAACTGTACGTATCATGTTCTCAGTACAAGAACAGACCTGCCAGCACTTTACTCACCTACTTTGAACATATTTAGAAAACTTTTTCCTGGCCACTTTCCAAAAAAAGCTTCAATTTTCAGATTAATTGGAGATCTTATTAGTTTTATTAGCTCAGTGTTGGCCTCACTCATCACCTCCCTCCCTCTTCCAGGATGACCAGCCTTGCCATTACGACCCCAATTACAACGCTGTCAACGACACCGGATTTGTGGACATTCCAAGCGGTAACGAGCGTGCTCTGATGAAGGCTCTGGCCTCTGTTGGACCAGTTTCAGTCGCTATTGATGCAGGCCACGAGTCTTTCCAGTTTTACCAGTCAGGTCAGTGCTTGGTTTTTATGAAAATGCATTTTCATTGAAATGATTTGCTTATAAAATGCAAGGGCAGGATGTGATCTGCAGTGTAATTAAACTTTTCCTGATTATGCTTAGCTGCAGGTTTAACTTGTGGCTTTAATTTTTAGGAATTTACTACGAAGCTGAGTGCAGCAGTGAGGAGCTGGACCATGGCGTGCTGGCGGTGGGTTACGGCTTCGAGGGCGAAGATGTGGACGGCAAGAAATACTGGATTGTCAAGAACAGGTCAGTGAAGCTTCCTGCAGCGTGCTCGGCCTTCAGCGGTCTCTTTCAAGTGTGTAAAATCCACTTAACAAAAGTAATTTCACTTCCTACTTGTAAATTTCACTTCCAGTTGGTGTTAAGGCTCCTAAATGTCACCGACTTCTCAGCCTGATATAAAACAGTGTTTGTTTGTGCATGTGTGACGGGGCAGTTCAACAGTTAGCATGCAAACAGGACCTCTCCCACTGCAGCCCTCTGTATCGATTCATCTGCATCACAAAGGGGCCAAAACTGATCTTAAAATCACCTCCTGACCGTTTTTTTCTTTTTTTTCTTTCTTTGTGCAGCTGGAGTGAAAACTGGGGCGACAAAGGCTACATCTACATGGCTAAAGACCGACAAAACCACTGCGGTATCGCGACTGCAGCCAGCTATCCTCTGGTGTGAAATGCTTCACCTCAGCAGTGTTTTTACTGCAACAGTTGGACAAGAGGGACGACGCTGCAGTCGGTGTGAGACAGACGGCTGATTCTGTCACGTTTCACAGCTCATAACACTGATTTTAGGGAAATTACCCCGTTTTTGTTTTGGTTTTCTGACACTTTGTTGTCTGGAAAAAATGTTAGCTAATTGTTTTATTCTTTGTAAATATGTGTATGCTACTTGGTGAGTGATTCACTGCCGCTCGCTGTGGTCATTGTAAATGATTTTTCTACTTTTACTGTGATCAATTAAAGTTTAAAACACTATTCTGGTCTCAGGACTTTTTCTTTAGAGCAGCGTGTGACCACTTCCTGTCGCTCAAGTCCAAATATTCTCCTAAGTTATTTACATTAGATTAAGTTGAATGAAATCATTATGTAATATTTGAACCTGGTTTGGTTTCCAGTGTGGAGTAATGAGGCTTATGAGCTGGGATCTTATTGATAAACGATGGTGGGAACCGTGACCCTGTAAATGGTGCTTTGATCATTGATGAATCAGCAACCCCAGGGTTCAGTATTGCTTCCAAAGACGTGTCAATGTGAGCAGGAGGAGCCAGGGATCAAACCACCAACCTTCTGGTTTACTACCTGAGCTGCTCTACTTCCTGTTCTCCAATAACCACTGAAACATGATCCTGTTCAATATCAGCATTTTCAAACTGTCCTAACACGACACGTCTGAACAATTTAAACTATGATTTTTAAAAAACGTTTAAAATGACCCAAAAACTAAACTGACATCCATTATCATTGATTTGTTTCACTGTTACAGCTTCATGACAGCACAGTCAAAAATCCCACTAACGAGCATTAATGTCATCATTAATTTTCTTTATGACTGATTACTGTGTATTTATTTTAAACCCGACTGTTAAAGAGATTTAAATTCTCACTTCTTTGGAGTTTTTGCAGCTTAAAGTGATTTTTAAGCAGATTTACTTTTTCTCAAAATGTGAATTTCCAAAAAAGACTCAAACAGAAAATTCATGAATGAGACGGTTCTTCTTCCTCCTGCCATCAGATTTGTTTTATGTTTATATGCAACATACCGACCCAGGTCCAGGAACCTCATCAACCATTTGTTTGAATCATGAAGGCATCATTAATAAACCTGATTGCTTATTTTTTAGCTTAAAATGAATCTTTAACTCTGAGCAAAGATCCTGTTTCCCTGTGATCATTAGAGCCAAAGCAGAAACACCTTCAGGTCCCGATTATGAGAACCCTGCACTTTAAGCTGAGCCAATCAAAGCTCCCGCAGTTTTAGGAGAACTTCTTGACGAAGGACAGGTACTCGTTGATGTCATCGGGTGAGCCGACCACAAAGGGCACCCGCTGGTGGAGCGACTCGGGCTGAACGTCCAGGATCCTCTGGGTGCCGGTGGTGGCGAGGCCGCCGGCTTGCTCGATGATGAAGGCGATGGGGTTGCACTCGTAAAGCAGCCGCAGCTTTGGGAAGACGTTAAAGCAAACATACAGTTAATGATGGGCACCAGAAGCCAAAAGACACACAACACAACAACACAACAACACAGCTCCTGCTGGCTGTTAAAATCTCAATGAAGAGTTTCACTTCACGATAATCGTGGCCAAAAACTTTCACAATACAGATATTACTGCAAAAGGGGAAAAAGAGGAAAATGGATATATATATATATATATATATATATATATTGATATTAGCCAGAATCTACAACTCTAATCACATAGCACCAGTTAGCAGCAGCCGCATCACAGCTTTAAGGTGGAGACCTTACAACATCATCATGAGGCAGAACAATAAGGGTAGCATATCTAATGCGTTTGCTGACATAAACCTTTCAGTAAGATTCAGTTGTGTGTGTCACATTTATGAGAAGATGTAAATGTTGCTGTGATGTTTGTATCAGTTTGTGTCAGAGGAGGAGGAATGCTGTTTCAGGGGAATGTTTCCCCTTCTTTGCTGTTTTCCACTTTAACTTGAAATCGTTTTAGCTGATTGTGTGAAGGAGCCATTTGGTCCTTTAAAAGATTTAAATATGACCGAGTCAGTGCCGGTTTGGGGAGGGTTTACACATGTCCACAAACATGTCACATTATCACAGTCATCACCTCTACACATTTATCGTGATGCCCGTGATCGACTGCATGCGCACGTGTTTCCACGGTGGTTAAAATCCGACCTTCTGGACCATCCGAGCGTCCTCTGGCAGATCCCAACAAACCGATCACGAGTCAGACTGCTGCTCAGAGGCATTAGTAATCTGACTTAATAAAATAAACACACACACTTTGCAGGTAACAGGTGAAGGTCTTTTTTTTAATGTAACATTTCCAACTCCGTCTCTAAGTATAAACTAAGTTTGTCCTCAACTGCTGTTAGCAGCTATTCCAGCTGCAAGTCTGTCTCATAATCATGTCACAGTTTCAGTGGGACCGCATCCATCAACGCACAATCAGCACAAAATGGGAAAATGACAACAAGAAAAAGGAAGAAAATTGTCCCAGAATGGAGAAGTGGAGCGGTGTCCCCCTTTTTATTGTGGCTGCATTTCTTTTCTTAGTGTCCATCAAATCCACACAAACCGTGTGTGGCTTGTGACACTTTAACCTCCACTTGACCTTTCATGGCACAGCCAAACTCTGGAAAGCTGCGTGTCCCGCAGTGCTGGCTTATGAAAAGAAGAGCCAACCAAAATGTGGGCATTTCTTCGATGTGTGGCAATAAAAAAGCCGTGCGGGACACCTGGTGACTGTCCGACCCCGAACCTCACCCTCCAGGACCGAGGGCCGATCTTGAGCCGATCCCTCTTCAGATGTAACCGTGCTCATGTGGAAGAAAAGTGATGTGCTGCAGAATAAAATTCTTTATGGTTATCATGTATAATTTTGCCATATCGAGTGTCTTCACTGGGAAGTACAGTATACCGTCTACCACGTGCTGACTTCCTCAATCTTTGTCCCCACTGAAAGTTTTTACTTTTTCTTTATTTAAATCAAATTTCTGAGTAGACAAAGTGTTTTTCTGTATTCTATATTTGTGATAATTTCTATATAAATAAAATCAACCACACAATGTTTCTGATCGTGCTTATATCTGTCTACACACCAAGGTGAACTCCGTGGTAGATGTGGGGAGTCCGAGCAGAGTTCAGACACCTGGTCGTGAAAGATTCTTACATTTTTGTGACGTAAATATTTTCTCTGGTGGAACTTTTTGGGAGTTTACATGGTTTCAGTTTCTGTTAAGCACTGAAAAAGAAAAAAAACACTAAAACTGGCTAAAATGTTAAAGTTTTTTAGTTTCCAGGTTACATTAATGCCTTCCTCAGTATTTCAGTAATAACAGTAATAATAATTAAAGCCGCAAGCGGCGATAATAGGCCCTCGCCGGCCGCCGCCCAAGCGCCGGTGCCGATTTGAACCGTGCTTTTCCGGCCGTGCCAGTTTTAGCCGTTTTTTTGCACGCTACATGTGAAATTTTGAAATGGATGAATTGGCTAACTCAAGGAAAAAGATGCCATATTCTGGACTTCGCCATGGCAACGTCTTACACATTACAGTATTTTCACCTGTAGGTTTTATGTTAAGGGAGATGTGGAGCATGCGTGTACCAAATTTCAGGCATGTGTATGCATTTTTGAGAAAGCAAGGGTCATTTTTCAATCGCAGAAATTTCACATTTTTTCCCATAGGAATAAAATGGGGCAGTTTTGGCATCGTCATGGCAACAACGTCCAAAATATGACATAGGTGTGATTGACTTTTTTGATCAGGCTGACATCGTGAGTGGGTGAGCCAAATTTCATGTATTTTGGGCAAAGTAAGCTGAAATTTTAGTATTGGAGAAATTTCACTTTTTCCCATAGGGATAAAATGGGGCATTTCTGGCTTCGCCATGGCAACGTGGTAGAAAATAGAGTATGGGTGTGATTGGCTTTTTTGATCAGGATGATGTCATGAGTGTTGACACAAATTTTCATGCGTTTCAGACAAACGAAAATTCTGGACCTCCATACAAATTTTCGTTTTCTTCTGTAGGGGGCGCTATTGCACCTATAAACCTATAAACAAAGATTGTGCGAACGAATGGCGAAACAATATTGCGGCGAGAGACAAAAACGAAGACCAAATTCACGCGGTTGCCATGGCAACACCGTTGAATATTCTATAAAACCTCGCACATCTTTTGATGCCCAACTTGTGAAGATGTTCCTGAGCGATTTTGGTGGCAGTCGGTTTAATGCCCTAGGACAAGTTAATTCAAGTACGAGGTGTGCAAAAATGCTGAATCGGCAAAGGTCAAAGTTCAGTCCAAGATGGCCGACTTACTGTTTGTCAGGCGGCAACTCCATAATGTAATTTTTTGTCGGTCTTCATGTGGTCTTTTTCTGACGTGAATTTGGTGGTTCTGCGCACAACTTTTTTTTTGCCCCTCCCATAGGAATGCAAAATTTGAAAATTCTAGGGGGCACTATTTCGCCACTTTTTTGAGGTTTTTAATGGCGCCAATAAAAAACAAAATGTTTCACCAGACCTGGCTTGCATGCAAAAATTGGTGACTTTTCGTATATGTTCAGGGGGTCAAATTAGCGATCGTTTACTCAGAAACAATAATACGAATAATAATAATGAACAATTCTAACAATTCCAATAATGCGCCAATCCAGCCACCTTCATATATACGTTTTCGGAAACGTCTCGACACGACCCACGGTGTCGTGAGGTCCATGGTCAATGACGAGCGCAATGTGCTCGTCATTGACCCACTTTCGTCGCGCAAGCTAGCTGATGACGCTAACGATTTCAATTATGGGCTGTTCCATTCACCCCCATATATACGTTTTCGAGAAGCGTTCGACCTGACCTACCTTGTTTGAGGGTCCGTTGTCAAAGTCGAGCGCTTAAGCGCTCGACTTTGACCTTTTTTCGTTTTTCGCTCGAGCGAATACAATAGGCTCCTCGCCGATCACTTCGTGAGGCTCGGGCCTAATTACTGTCCAGGTTCACGTCTAAGCTGTTCACAGCTGCCTGTAATTTCCCCTGCTTTCAGTAACTTAGAATACTGAATATTCACATTTTAATAGTTGTATCTGAAAACAGCTGTGGCTCCAGTTCAGCCTCAGTACTTTCAGCCCGAGACGACCCCACTGAGTCCAAGAGTAAAAGCAAGGAGCCAAGAGGAAAAAAGAAAAATGGCGTGTAGCGTTCTCAGAGTCGGCGTTTACCTTCCCCTTGGGGCTCTTCTCATTGGCGGGATACATGAAGATCCCTCCGTAGGCGATGGTGCGGTGAATATCTGAGACCATCGAGCCCACATATCGGGCTCCGTAGGGGGAACTGCCATCCTGCAGGAGGGAATGCATTTAAAAGGCAATTTTGGTGATTTTCAGTCACATTTTCCATGGTCCACAATGTCATTTTAGTTTTTCACACACACACGATCCAAATATTATAACCAAAGACGTCACAAAGATTCTGCAAAGCTGTAATCAGATACTCCCAAATTAAAACTGCAGTTTTCCCAGTTTTAGACTGTATTTTGTGTTGTTAACTTCTTCCATGTAAGATGTCAAAAAAACATTAATTTGTATCATTTTCTGTGATAAATACAAAGCTAACAGCGCCGTGAACAGCAGCATCATGTGACCAACAGCCAAAGCCAAATTAAATGAACACTGATGGTTTGTGGCACATCTGTTCTAACACAGCTGTGTGTTATGTGTAAACTACACAATCAAAGATCTTTTGTGTTTTATTGAAGTCTCCCACACACCCACTGATGTCACACTGAACCTTTAAGAAAAACCATAATTACAGTTTTTACCCCCATGCTGCAAGAAGTGGGTCTTTTTAGAGATGTGAAACTACATATTATATTGATGTGATCTTCTCAGTGTGGCCCGGAGTTCGACACTCCTGCTTTAACACGGCTGGTACATTCTGATGTTTAATGACTGACAAACTTTTGTATCCTAATTTTCAGATTTGATATTTTCTAATAATGAAACCGCCTCTAAATTTCAGATTTTTAGGGGACAACACATTAAACTGGGTTTATCTGCACACACAGACTCAGTGAATGAAACAAGTCTGTTGCAGCTTCGTCTGCCGTGTTCAGGGATTATGACCCCTGCTGCTGCTGCTGCTGCTGCACGGGAAAAACTAAACAGCAAACAGGTCAAAGTCCTCCTGCAGCAGCGCAGACGTCACAGAGGAAGGAAACAGGCAGAGAGCTCTCAGTGGGAACTTTTTGATCATATCCTTCCTAATCAAATACTTTGTTTTCATAACTTGTTGTTTAACAGGTTAAAATGCAGCACCAACAACAACGTGTTGTGGAAGGTGTGCGGAGTTCCCATACAGCGAGGATCATGTTCTGACTGGCACAGCGTGAGGCAGAGTCATGTGCTTGCCGAGTCATATCTCGTAAGGGTGGTGGTGGGGGTGTGTGTGCGTGTGTCTGCATAGTAAACATGACACACACTTACTCGATCTAAAAGAAAGAAAGGAAAGCCCAGTTACAGCGAAACTTCCAAATTTAAAGTAACTGGAAATAGAAAAGAAAGAAAGAGGAAGTGTTTGAGGGTGTGATGGTGTGAATTTATGTTCTAAAGCCGGTTAATGCTGAGATGAAGTCAGAAGTCAGAAGCAGGAGGATTGCTTATATCAGGTGACATTCACCTGAGTTATCAAAGGTTTGTTTTTTTAGGCCATTTAGTGTTGAAATCATCCACGACACGGCGCCCATCATCTGACTCTGCATGGCTGCTCCTCTAGAAACAAAAGATTTTCCACAGGCTGATTCTTTGTGCAGTGTGCAGCTCTTTTTGTAATCTTCAGCATTTTGATTCAACAGGTGAAAAACTGGTTTAAAGAAGGAGCAGAGAGAGAAAAACGCCCCGTGTGCCTGCACTCCATTCAGACTTCCCCACAGCGCATTTCCAGTTTAACCTCGTGACTGAAGATTCGCCGAAGTTTCACGAGAGTGTGAGTAACTCTGTGGTTACTGCAGAATTGTGCTGGCTCATGATGGGTTGTGTTAACTGTAATATGAATGATGATGAGTGTTCAAGGAAGAGAAGATATTAGTGGGAAATATGCTCATATGAAGTGCAAATTTTTTTTTTTTTTTTTTAAAAAGACTTTTGCAAAGTATAAAAGGTTCCAAAAGATGTGACACTAAATAACTAAATAACACAAAAGCATCCTTCCAAACTGAAGCCCCAAAGGATCCAGCTTTACGCAGTCACGTCACACCTGAGCTTTAAGCCGGGTTTTCAGGTGTTCTGAACGTGCAGCTGAAGCTTTCGTTGGTGGACGGGAAATAAAATGAAACGCAAAGAAACCTGAAACGGGAGATTTAACGGGCTGATCACACGAAAACCACAGGAAAGCAGAGTGTCAGTGAATCTCTCAGAGATGCTGAGGACGCCGATGACCCAACAAACGCTGGCCTCGTGAATGTGAAGTGCTGAGTGTGCATGTGTGGACATCAGAGTTTCCAGATGAGGGGCTGCTGAAGCTTCCTGAGGAACAGGATGTGCACTGACAGGAGTGTGTCAGCGTCCTGCAGCTCAGCTGACCGAGCCGCCGCTCCTTGGTCCAGTCTGACCAAACAGTCACGCTCCACTGACTGCCAGTCACATGGTTAGGGTGCAGGTAATCTTTACCTGCTCTTGGTACGGGAATGCATTAAGAGTCTTCACTTTAAAATGGGATTTTCTCTGTAAATCTCCAGCATGTACTGAAAACATGGACGCAGGATTATTTATCCCAGCAGTAAAGCTATACAACACATTTAAAGTGTGTCTGAAATTGCTTTGTTTTTCATGTCTAACGGTGAAATATGCTTTCACCAAAATAATAATGATGTTTTTGATCTTGTGGTCACTGAATCCTGTTCAAAAACATATTTAGAGAAAAGTCCTCGTGAACACTGATTCTGGCAGAGCGAATGCTTTGTCAGGACTCACATGATGAGTGTGAGGAGGAGCGCACAGTGTGTGAAATCTGGCTCCAGGACTGAGTGTTAAATTTAACTGTGAGCCAGCAGAATCGATGCTCTGTGGAGCTTCACATTTAAACCCACAGACAGAAAGGACTGGGATGAAGAGGACGCCGTGCGTGTCTGTGTCAGCTGTCGCTAACCTCGGGGTACTTCTTGTGTTTGAGGTATTCGTTGATGGAGGGGTGGAAGTACTTGGCGTAGCCCTCGTTCAGACTGTAGATCTTCCCCTTCGGCTTGATCTTGACGTTCCTCTCAGTCAGGATGAACTCGCCGATGGGCTAATGAGAAAACAATTAAACATTTAGACACCACAATTTAGAGAAATGATTCAATAAGGATGAAGATATCTGCATCCTTAGAATCAGCAGAAGTGGGCTCAACTCCAGCTGTTAGCCGCTGCCTTGCTTTAAGGTCAAAATGGGGAGAATTATATAAATTAGCTCGAGTTCAGAGGTGGACCCAAATGTGAACCAAAAACTCGACGTAAAAGAAAAAGATTAGGTTTATTGAAAAGCTGATCAAAGTTATTAACTAAACGAGAAAAGGCAAAAACAACGAGGGACAAAGGCCGGAAACAGACAAACTCACAGGAAGGAAAACGGAGACAGGACCGGACTGACTGTGAGGACTAACGAAGGATGAGAAAGAACAGCAGCAGCAGGAAGCAATGAAAGAGACAGGAAATAAAACGGGAAGCATCCCAATATTTAAACACGGAAACAAGAAAAAAAAAAAAAAACCCGAAAATAATGAAAGGACAGTTTAAAAAAAACCCAGAATATGATAAGAGTAAGATGATATTCTTATGCTGAATTTACTCCAGGAGAGAGAAGGTGCCAGAAATGTTCAGCCAGACCTTAAAGAGATTTGTGTGTTTGCAGTCCTGTGAAACCCTGAGTACACTGCAGATGAGCCTCACTGAGCAGCGACTGACAGGATAATGTCTGTTTGCTTCACCAGAGTCATTTACAGCACAAGGAACCCAGAGAAAAGGAAAAGGCACAACAATAAATGCTGAGTTTATGAGATTATTACTGAAAGAAGGAGACAATCTCAGCATGACGCCCTGTGGAGGCGTGGAAGCCTTTTGTTAGACCGAAGTACTCACAGGATCGAGTGTGAAGAAGTTGAGGCCGGCGCCCGTGCTGAGAGCCACGAGGGTGGCGCTGCCGTAAAGGGCATAGCCTGCACACACGATGTTGTTGCCCTGCTGCAGGGCGTCTTTCTCTGTGGGCTCCCCCTCTGTGATCTGAATGTCACAACAAGGAAGGTGAAAAAGAGAAAAATGAACAGCAGCAAACCTCCAAGGTTTAAATCATGTTTAACACCAAGCTGGAAGAGTCCACATCTGAAACTGTTCACAGGAAGATCTCGTTCACTGGACAAAAACTGAGATTAGAACAAAAGTTCACAAACTGACATTCGTTTAACACATTTATAATTAAACTCTTTAAAGATGGAAAAGTCTGGATATTATATCTGAATCACAGGTTTCATGGTCTGAAGCTCATCCCGGCCTAAAGGCCGCACTGATTTGTTTTCTGCCTTTCTAACGTCAGCCTGACTCGCTCTGTACACAGCGTGCTAACAGCTGCAGCTTTGTGTTGTGCAATGTTGTTGATGGAGCAGCCTGAGGCTGTCAAAGTGATTGGACGCTCTGAGAAACCAGGTTTGGCTGGACAGCAGCGCTCTCTTGTGTCTGCAGTCTGTTACTGCACCCTGCAGAAATCTCCAGGCCTGCTTTTTGGATGGTGATCCATCCAAAAAGCAGAAACTTCTAAGATGTTCCAGAAAAACGGGATACTTTTCATCAAGTGCATCGAGCTTCCATAACTGTGCAAACTTCTTCCTACATTTAGAAATGGAGCTGAAATCATATAAGAAAATCAACTTGAAAGTGATTTTTTCATCACTAAATTCAAACAGAAATCTTCTGCAGCCTCCTGAGGAGGCATGGAGCGACCTGTGAACACCTGCTTCTGTGATATCACATCATTCATTTCAGTGACCTTTGGTGAGCTCAGACTCACCCGTTTGTAGATGGCAAATATGGTGCCGATAGACGCCAAGCAGTCGATGTTACTGGAGCCATCCAGAGGGTCGAAGCAGACCACATACTTCCCCTGTGAGAGAATACAGTTAGACTTAAAGGTTTAATAACACTTAAGTTTAAATATGATAACGAATGATCTGTTTTGTTGATTGTTGTCCTTTAAATATGACCACAGCTGGGTCTGAGCAGCAGAGAAAGATCCTTAAACTGGAAATAAATGAACAACGTCCTGCTGGTCAGATCTGAACTGGTTTAATGAGTGTGTGGATTTGGTAGTTATTTCAGAACATCTTTACACTGTAACAGCCTGCAGTGTCACTCAGCATGCAGTATTAATGAGGACTGTATCAGGTGTCAGTGCTGTGCTCAAGGGTCTGTGAGAACAAAACAGAAGTCCCACAGTGGACCAGCTTAAATATTTGATCACATGACTTGCACACCAGTAAAGGCAGTGAGTGACAGAGTAGTACTGCTACCTGTAATAACATGCACACACAGTCCGTTTGCTTCGAGAAGCCTTTCTGATCTCCCAGTTTAAGAACAACTATCATTCAACAGCAGCTGAACTGGAGCTCCAGTCACTCATCTGTGATGTTGTGGGAGCCATTTTTAATTGGCCAGGTGAGTCCGTCTGTCTCGTTATTCCACGACAGATTCAGCGGATCACAGATCTGTAGTTGACTCCAAGCTTTGAGCTCGCCTTTCATGTCAACCAGAATGATCCTATCACAGAGACGGCAAAGACGTCCGGAGCTCACTGCAAATGTGAATCTATGTTTTCTGATGTGCATGACGCACTTTCCTAACATGATAAACCCGCCACACTCTGCCAGTTTGAGCTTTGAATTTCCCGTCTCTCCCTCTGACATGTCAGTGCCTCCCTGCAGCGCTGCCTGCTGCTTCTACTCCTCCACCAACCCAACATCCACCTGTATAACTACTCATCAATCTCCAATTTAAAATGCTAACTATATTCTTCTGCCATCATAAATCATTGCAAATGTGAGTTGCTTGACTGGAATTTGGTTAACAGGAAAAACTTTAGCTTGAGGAGGTTCTTATTGGATTTCACAGAATTGAATTAATGTGATTCACGAGACTCTGACTTCTTCTCTGGTGTAAAATGGGTGACAAATTAAAGGAAAAGCTGGCTGCTCCACAGCTTGGGCGCTCGACCAGAGAGACGGGGCATCATTGTTCCCAAATGTGTTCCCTTATCCAGTCAGCTGATGATGGTGGAAAGCATAAAACACCCATACGTGTTCATCTGGGCTGAGGTGTGTTCCATCTCTCATAGGGTGAGATCTGCAGTGGTCGCAGCATGTTACTCAAACCATCTTCATACTCATCAGCTCTGTCAGTGACAGTGAGCACACTCATCACTCATGATTCATCATAAGATAAAGATGGACTCAGCCAGCAGAACTTCTTTGATAGCATAACAGGCACCGCATCCCTTCCCTACTTACCCTCTTCTCCTTGGGGGTGATGATGAGCTCCTTGTTCTCCTCAGACACCATGCAGCAGGTGCTGTAGGAGGCCTGCAGCATGTTGATGACCAGGTCGTTAGACAGCACGTCCAGCTTCTTTACATCGTCCCCGGTCACGTTCACAGCGCCTGCCAGACCCTGCCTGAATGGACCAATCAGCAGCCAAACTTTAGTCACGCACACAGAGGACCCAGGTGAGAGAAAACCTGCTCACATCCAGGTGGGCGGAGAAATTCAGTTAGTCACAGAAGGCAGAAAATTCTTCTTTTACTTTAAAATTTCCACTGTAGTGCTCTTGGACTGGAGATGGTTCACTTGTGAGGCCAGTTATACCATTTTAGTGGCAACAATGCTGAACTGTGTTTGGTTATATAACCTCTCGGAATAATGATGCATTCTTAATGGGTTGGTGTGGTGTCAGCAGTCTTCTTTTATAGAAAATCATGTTTCATTACAGCACTGTGGTATTTTGGTCTTTAGAAGCTGCAGCCCAAAAAACTAAACCAGTTTGATCTGAGGTGGGCTGTACCACTAAGACTGCTGCATTATAAGTAATACATGAACATTTTCATATTTAATGAGCTATCATCTACAGTGGCACGATGAACAGCTTTAGAAAAATGAGCAACTACAAATAAATTGAAACAATTTGTTTTTTCCATAGTCGGTCACAGCAGAGCTATAAAAAAAACTTTGTTTTCATGATTTAAGCCACTGGTCTGTCTCAACAAAGTAACTGATAATATTACTGCAGTATTTACACACTGCAAAGTCATCAAGTGGACCAAACTGGCCCCTCGGGTAGGCAGGTTTTGGCTCCTGGGCCGCATGTTTGACACCCGTGCCCTTAAACAAAGAATTTTAACAATGCACTGTGCAGTCTCACTCCTCTCACAGCATGCTCTGTTATTAAATTCAAGATTAGAGTGTTGAAATCATACAGGGCTCTGTGTCCTGCTCAGTGGAGCAGCACGACCTTCATCCAGCACAAACACCCATTCATTCACTGCGCTCAGTGTTGAAATGAGCAGCGGTTTATCTCTGACAGCGTCTCCGCTGCTGAACAGGAGCTCAAACACACCAGCAACAAAACGCTCTCAAACTCCGACTGCATCTGACCTCTGCAAACACAAAAGTTCATGCACAGTATTCTTTGCTTTCACGTGCTGACCTGTCTCTGTACGCAGGTGATACTTACAGGTGGGCCAAGCCTGCCTTGCGCACAGCAGATGAAATCGCTTTGATGGCGGTCAGCATGGCGTTGATGAGCTGGGTGAGCTCGCCGGTTGCCCCTTTAGCCTGGCGACCCGTCTCGATGACAAACCGGGTCAGGGTCCACACGTCCGTTTCAAACGCCGACTGGTCCGACATGCTGGTCGCCGGTTCTTCGGTCTCTCCTGGTGGGCAGCGAGCTACGAGTTGAGCCGGCAGAGGACAGGCAGCGAGTGAGCGACCTCATTACCAGCCACGTCCTTTTCATTCCCAGATCCACGAAGGCAAGCCAGGGGATCTATTTGTGAGCGCAGCCGAGCAGAAGGGCGAGTGTGTATGTGGAGCTGGGTGTCGGGTGTCAGCTGAGGACGCCAGCGCCGGTTAATCCTGCACAGCATTTTATCAGCGCTTCCATTCATTTAGGCAACAGGTTTAAAGCTGTTTCCCAACATGAAGAAGCGGCTCTCATTTCTCAGGATTTTAACCTCACATGAACCTGACAGCAGTCTGAGCCTGTGGTTAAAGGGCTTTTTATAAACCATGTCCAAAATAATGTGCCATATTTTTAAATATAATCATGGCTGACATTAGGATTAAGAGGAGATTAATCTACTTCAACTACTGCAAAATCAGAATAACTTGTTCAGAGTTTTATGTTGTGTGTCTTTGTTGTTGAAGGCTGGGGGGGTCCAGCAGACATGATTCTGCAGACTCATGTTTTAGCACAACAGCAGCTCAAGTGTGCTTTAAAGGTCAGTCGGGCTCTCTGAGCTTCAGCTGACCTCTGGCTTAAAGGTCAGCTCCTCTGGACCAAGTCCCTCTGAACTTCCAACATTTAGAATGACTTTATTACAGGACACAAACTACACAACAGTGAGATGATGACACTAATGAAATGATGAAACACTCATTTGGTCTTATTATTTATTGAGACTTCATTTTCCAAACATCAGATTTTCCACAAAGTAAAAGAATCCAGTTTGATTGCACAGAGGTTGTTTTTGGTCTTTCACACATCTGGAATGTCTGTCTCTTCTAATTAAGGCACAGCTGGAGGCAAACTGAGGAGGAGAAGTCCTCAGGTTGTGTTTACTGAAGTGCATTTGTGTGTCTTTGGCACATTTGTTGGGGGGTGGGGTGGGAATGTGTGTGAGCTTATGAACCAGTTCTTTCCACTGAAACTAAGAAGTGCCATGAAAATATTGCACCACTAAACGCAGCCCCTTGCACTCAAATTCTCTTCATATTTTTGGTCTTTAAAAACGATTCTGAACTACATAAAAAAAAACCATCATTAAAGAGACATTAACGTGAACACGAGGACCACCGTCTGAGTCCCTGATCTCTGTGGTCTCACTTCTTGGTGTGTTTCTGGCAGATGGCGATGTACTCCAGCACATCCTCGGGGGAGCCCATGGCCACAGGAGCTCTCTGGTGGATGCTCTCAGGCTGGATGTCCAGGATGTTCTCGAAGCCCGTGGAGGCCATACCGCCCGCCTGCTCCATGATGAAGGCCATGGGGTTGCATTCGTACAGCAGCCGCAGCTTCGAGCAAGAGGGAAAGGGAAGTTTTATGTGCTGATGTTAAAGTCTCCAAACCCTTCGTTCTGGTTTAGCATTTTATTAAAGAGCACTTGGGTCCTTCAGGCTAAAGAGCTGAAAATAAGAGTCACAGCTGAACACTGTGACAGGCTTAAAACACATTCCTGTTTTAACTTGTCTTTTAGTGTTAATCTGTGAGCTGAACTTTTCCGTTTAGGAGCCAATGAGGAGCGAGGTTTATTGGGAGAATTTATTTTGAATTTGAATGTTTCCTGGTATCTTTGTGTCCTTATTGAAGTGAGACAGGGATGAGACGGTGTGGGTTGACTCAGACTCAGTAAACATAGTTTTGTAATGTTTGTGTGCAATCTCATGTATGTCTCCGGATGTGGAGAGTGAAGAAACTGCGCTGAGTCAAGTGAGAACAAACAAATAGCACTTTTTGTTGATTTAAGATTAAGATAGAGCATATTTATTAATATTGTCCTACGACTAAACTCGTCATGAAGCCTCGAGCCGAGTTTTGAAACAGGATCTGTCTGAGAAATGGAGGAGCGCTGAACAGTGAAGCAGACCAAGCTTCATCTTTCTTTTTCACTGAATAATCTGCTAAATGAAACTCAGATTCATATCTGTATTCAATAGACTTAAAAATAGAAATTTAGGACCAGAAGCTCATCAGGAAAACGTGTCCTGACCAGAAGCTGTGCTCACCTTTTATGATGCCCACGGTTTGGACTTTGCATTTTGAAGCCTTAGCTTCAGTATTTAGGAATCAGGAGTGTCCATATTTAGACCAGAGGGTGGTGAGCTAAGTTATCATCACAAGGCGAGCAAGCTGCATTAATAAACTATAAACAATATGTGCCAATTAATGCTGAGTAACAGACTAATAAAATACTACAGTTTCAATCAACAAAAACTGAAGCACAAACTTGTTGAATGATCTGCACTGCACAGCAGGACCAATGTTTCATCAGTTAATTCAAATTAACAAAGGCTAGGCCCGGCAGACAGCACAGCCACCAATCAGCTCACTTTAATCCTACCAGAGGCTGAGCGGGTCAGTTATAAATAAATAAATAAAATCAATTCTATCTGCTCTACAGTGGAAACTATAAAACATGTTTGTACCTGAACAAAAACACAACAAAAACCTGCATTTTTAATGCAGGTTTCAGGTGGTGTCACTTTTCATATTTATAAGCAGTCTGCCACTACAGTCACAGGAATCAGCTACAGGGCCTCACCTTTCCCCTGGGGCTCTTCACATTTCCTGGGTATAGAAAGATTCCTCCGTACATCAGCGTTCTGTGCACATCTGCCACCATAGAGCCGATGTAACGGGCACCGTAGGGCTCACTGCCATCCTACAGGGATTTAAATACAGCTTCAGTCAATCAACAAGGTCGACACTGAAAATACAAAAATACATTTAGTATAAAAAGAAAAAAGACCTCATGCAGAGCTGCAGTCAT